>NW_024056337.1:0-64738 GCF_013401445.1 Tripterygium wilfordii | reverse complement strand
GTTTTTGTGCAATTTGAACATAACTTGGTCTATTCGCGTCTTTACCTTATGAAACGTGGCACGAAGGCTCAACTAGCAAGTTAGACTTTTAAGAGCACTAAATAGAGTACAACGGTCCACATTGATGCTTTGGAATTGCTCAACTCTCTCCATAGAGAGCTTTTCACGTTTTTGTGCAATTTGAGACATAACTTGGTCTATTCGCGTCTTTACCTTATGACGTGGCACGAAGGCTCAACTAGCAAGTTAGACTTTTAAGAGCACTAAATAGAGTACAACGGTCCACATTGATGCTTTGGAATGCTCAACTCTCTCCATAGAGGAGCTTTTCACGTTTTTGTGCAATTTGAGACATAACTTGGTCTATTCGCGTCTTTACCTTATGAAACGTGGCACGAAGGCTCAACTAGCAAGTTAGACTTTTAAGAGCACTAAATAGAGTACAACGGTCCACATTGATGCTTTGGAATTGCTCAACTCTCTCCATAGAGGAGCTTTTCACGTTTTTGTGCAATTTGAGACATAACTTGGTCTATTCGCGTCTTTACCTTATGAAACGTGGCACGAAGGCTCAACTAGCAAGTTAGACTTTTAAGAGCACTAAATAGAGTACAACGGTCCACATTGATGCTTTGGAATGCTCAACTCTCTCCATAGAGGAGCTTTTCACGTTTTTGTGCAATTTGAGACATAACTTGGTCTATTCGCGTCTTTACCTTATGAAACGTGGCACGAAGGCTCAACTAGCAAGTTAGACTTTTAAGAGCACTAAATAGAGTACAACGGTCCACATTGATGCTTTGGAATGCTCAACTCTCTCCATAGAGAGCTTTTCACGTTTTTGTGCAATTTGAGACATAACTTGGTCTATTCGCGTCTTTACCTTATGAAACGTGGCACGAAGGCTCAACTAGCAAGTTAGACTTTTAAGAGCACTAAATAGAGTACAACGGTCCACATTGATGCTTTGGAATTGCTCAACTCTCTCCATAGAGGAGCTTTTCACGTTTTTGTGCAATTTGAGACATAACTTGGTCTATTCGCGTCTTTACCTTATGAAACGTGGCACGAAGGCTCAACTAGCAAGTTAGACTTTTAAGAGCACTAAATAGAGTACAACGGTCCACATTGATGCTTTGGAATTGCTCAACTCTCTCCATAGAGGAGCTTTTCACGTTTTTGTGCAATTTGAGACATAACTTGGTCTATTCGCGTCTTTACCTTATGAAACGTGGCACGAAGGCTCAACTAGCAAGTTAGACTTTTAAGAGCACTAAATAGAGTACAACGGTCCACATTGATGCTTTGGAATTGCTCAACTCTCTCCATAGAGGAGCTTTTCACGTTTTTTGCAATTTGAGACATAACTTGGTCTATTGCGTCTTTACCTTATGAAACGTGGCACGAAGGCTCAACTAGCAAGTTAGACTTTTAAGAGCACTAAATAGAGTACAACGGTCCACATTGATGCTTTGGAATTGCTCAACTCTCTCCATAGAGGAGCTTTTCACGTTTTTGTGCAATTTGAGACATAACTTGGTCTATTCGCGTCTTTACCTTATGAAACGTGGCACGAAGGCTCAACTAGCAAGTTAGACTTTTAAGAGCACTAAATAGAGTACAACGGTCCACATTGATGCTTTGGAATTGCTCAACTCTCTCCATAGAGGAGCTTTTCACGTTTTTTGCAATTTGACACATAACTTGGTCTATTCGCGTCTTTACCTTATGAAACGTGGCACGAAGGCTCAACTAGCAAGTTAGACTTTTAAGCACTAAATAGAGTACAACGGTCCACATTGATGCTTTGGAATGCTCAACTCTCTCCATAGAGGAGCTTTTCACGTTTTTGTGCAATTTGAGACATAACTTGGTCTATTCGCGTCTTTACCTTATGAAACGTGGCACGAAGGCTCAACTAGCAAGTTAGACTTTTAAGAGCACTAAATAGAGTACAACGGTCCACATTGATGCTTTGGAATTGCTCAACTCTCTCCATAGAGGAGCTTTTCACGTTTTTGTGCAATTTGAGACATAACTTGGTCTATTCGCGTCTTTACCTTATGAAACGTGGCACGAAGGCTCAACTAGCAAGTTAGACTTTTAAGAGCACTAAATAGAGTACAACGGTCCACATTGATGCTTTGGAATTGCTCAACTCTCTCCATAGAGGAGCTTTTCACGTTTTTTGCAATTTGAGACATAACTTGGTCTATTCGCGTCTTTACCTTATGAAACGTGGCACGAAGGCTCAACTAGCAAGTTAGACTTTTAAGAGCACTAAATAGAGTACAACGGTCCACATTGATGCTTTGGAATTGCTCAACTCTCTCCATAGAGGAGCTTTTCACGTTTTTGTGCAATTTGAGACATAACTTGGTCTATTCGCGTCTTTACCTTATGAAACGTGGCACGAAGGCTCAACTAGCAAGTTAGACTTTTAAGAGCACTAAATAGAGTACAACGGTCCACATTGATGCTTTGGAATTGCTCAACTCTCTCCATAGAGGAGCTTTTCACGTTTTTGTGCAATTTGAGACATAACTTGGTCTATTCGCGTCTTTACCTTATGAAACGTGGCACGAAGGCTCAACTAGCAAGTTAGACTTTTAAGAGCACTAAATAGAGTACAACGGTCCACATTGATGCTTTGGAATTGCTCAACTCTCTCCATAGAGGAGCTTTTCACGTTTTTGTGCAATTTGAGACATAACTTGGTCTATTCGCGTCTTTACCTTATGAAACGTGGCACGAAGGCTCAACTAGCAAGTTAGACTTTTAAGAGCACTAAATAGAGTACAACGGTCCACATTGATGCTTTGGAATTGCTCAACTCTCTCCATAGAGGAGCTTTTCACGTTTTTGTGCAATTTGAGACATAACTTGGTCTATTCGCGTCTTTACCTTATGAAACGTGGCACGAAGGCTCAACTAGCAAGTTAGACTTTTAAGAGCACTAAATAGAGTACACGGTCCACATTGATGCTTTGGAATTGCTCAACTCTCTCCATAGAGGAGCTTTTCACGTTTTTGTGCAATTTGAGACATAACTTGGTCTATTCGCGTCTTTACCTTATGAAACGTGGCACGAAGGCTCAACTAGCAAGTTAGACTTTTAAGAGCACTAAATAGAGTACAACGGTCCACATTGATGCTTTGGAATTGCTCAACTCTCTCCATAGAGGAGCTTTTCACGTTTTTGTGCAATTTGAGACATAACTTGGTCTATTCGCGTCTTTACCTTATGAAACGTGGCACGAAGGCTCAACTAGCAAGTTAGACTTTTAAGAGCACTAAATAGAGTACAACGGTCCACATTGATGCTTTGGAATTGCTCAACTCTCTCCATAGAGGAGCTTTTCACGTTTTTGTGCAATTTGAGACATAACTTGGTCTATTCGCGTCTTTACCTTATGAAACGTGGCACGAAGGCTCAACTAGCAAGTTAGACTTTTAAGAGCACTAAATAGAGTACAACGGTCCACATTGATGCTTTGGAATTGCTCAACTCTCTCCATAGAGGAGCTTTTCACGTTTTTGTGCAATTTGAGACATAACTTGGTCTATTCGCGTCTTTACCTTATGAAACGTGGCACGAAGGCTCAACTAGCAAGTTAGACTTTTAAGAGCACTAAATAGAGTACAACGGTCCACATTGATGCTTTGGAATTGCTCAACTCTCTCCATAGAGGAGCTTTTCACGTTTTTGTGCAATTTGAGACATAACTTGGTCTATTCGCGTCTTTACCTTATGAAACGTGGCACGAAGGCTCAACTAGCAAGTTAGACTTTTAAGAGCACTAAATAGAGTACAACGGTCCACATTGATGCTTTGGAATTGCTCAACTCTCTCCATAGAGGAGCTTTTCACGTTTTTGTGCAATTTGAGACATAACTTGGTCTATTCGCGTCTTTACCTTATGAAACGTGGCACGAAGGCTCAACTAGCAAGTTAGACTTTTAAGAGCACTAAATAGAGTACAACGGTCCACATTGATGCTTTGGAATTGCTCAACTCTCTCCATAGAGGAGCTTTTCACGTTTTTGTGCAATTTGAGACATAACTTGGTCTATTCGCGTCTTTACCTTACGAAACGTGGCACGAAGGCTCAACTAGCAAGTTAGACTTTTAAGAGCACTAAATAGAGTACAACGGTCCACATTGATGCTTTGGAATTGCTCAACTCTCTCCATAGAGGAGCTTTTCACGTTTGTTTTGTGCAATTTGAGACATAACTTGGTCTATTCGCGTCTTTACCTTATGAAACGTGGCACGAAGGCTCAACTAGCAAGTTAGACTTTTAAGAGCACTAAATAGAGTACAACGGTCCACATTGATGCTTTGGAATTGCTCAACTCTCTCCATAGAGGAGCTTTTCACGTTTTTGTGCAATTTGAGACATAACTTGGTCTATTCGCGTCTTTACCTTATGAAACGTGGCACGAAGGCTCAACTAGCAAGTTAGACTTTTAAGAGCACTAAATAGAGTACAACGGTCCACATTGATGCTTTGGAATTGCTCAACTCTCTCCATAGAGGAGCTTTTCACGTTTTTGTGCAATTTGAGACATAACTTGGTCTATTCGCGTCTTTACCTTATGAAACGTGGCACGAAGGCTCAACTAGCAAGTTAGACTTTTAAGAGCACTAAATAGAGTACAACGGTCCACATTGATGCTTTGGAATTGCTCAACTCTCTCCATAGAGGAGCTTTTCACGTTTTTGTGCAATTTGAGACATAACTTGGTCTATTCGCGTCTTTACCTTATGAAACGTGGCACGAAGGCTCAACTAGCAAGTTAGACTTTTAAGAGCACTAAATAGAGTACAACGGTCCACATTGATGCTTTGGAATTGCTCAACTCTCTCCATAGAGGAGCTTTTCGTTTTTGTGTCATTTGAACTATATCTGGTCTATTCGCGTCTTTACCTTATGAAACGTGGCACGAAGGCTCAACTAGCAAGTTAGACTTTTAAGAGCACTAAATAGAGTACAACGGTCCACATTGATGCTTTGGAATTGCTCAACTCTCTCCATAGAGGAGCTTTTCACGTTTTTGTGCAATTTGAGACATAACTTGGTCTATTCGCGTCTTTACCTTATGAAACGTGGCACGAAGGCTCAACTAGCAAGTTAGACTTTTAAGAGCACTAATAGAGTACAACGGTCCACATTGATGCTTTGGAATTGCTCAACTCTCTCCATAGAGGAGCTTTTCACGTTTTTGTGCAATTTGAGACATAACTTGGTCTATTCGCGTCTTTACCTTATGAAACGTGGCACGAAGGCTCAACTAGCAAGTTAGACTTTTAAGAGCACTAAATAGAGTACAACGGTCCACATTGATGCTTTGGAATTGCTCAACTCTCTCCATAGAGGAGCTTTTCACGTTTTTGTGCAATTTGAGACATAACTTGGTCTATTCGCGTCTTTACCTTATGAAACGTGGCACGAAGGCTCAACTAGCAAGTTAGACTTTTAAGAGCACTAAATAGAGTACAACGGTCCACATTGATGCTTTGGAATTGCTCAACTCTCTCCATAGAGGAGCTTTTCACGTTTTTGTGCAATTTGAGACATAACTTGGTCTATTCGCGTCTTTACCTTATGAAACGTGGCACGAAGGCTCAACTAGCAAGTTAGACTTTTAAGAGCACTAAATAGAGTACAACGGTCCACATTGATGCTTTGGAATTGCTCAACTCTCTCCATAGAGGAGCTTTTCACGTTTTTGTGCAATTTGAGACATAACTTGGTCTATTCGCGTCTTTACCTTATGAAACGTGGCACGAAGGCTCAACTAGCAAGTTAGACTTTTAAGAGCACTAAATAGAGTACAACGGTCCACATTGATGCTTTGGAATTGCTCAACTCTCTCCATAGAGGAGCTTTTCACGTTTTTGTGCAATTTGAGACATAACTTGGTCTATTCGCGTCTTTACCTTATGAAACGTGGCACGAAGGCTCAACTAGCAAGTTAGACTTTTAAGAGCACTAAATAGAGTACAACGGTCCACATTGATGCTTTGGAATTGCTCAACTCTCTCCATAGAGGAGCTTTTCACGTTTTTGTGCAATTTGAGACATAACTTGGTCTATTCGCGTCTTTACCTTATGAAACGTGGCACGAAGGCTCAACTAGCAAGTTAGACTTTTAAGAGCACTAAATAGAGTACAACGGTCCACATTGATGCTTTGGAATTGCTCAACTCTCTCCATAGAGGAGCTTTTCACGTTTTTGTGCAATTTGAGACATAACTTGGTCTATTCGCGTCTTTACCTTATGAAACGTGGCACGAAGGCTCAACTAGCAAGTTAGACTTTTAAGAGCACTAAATAGAGTACAACGGTCCACATTGATGCTTTGGAATTGCTCAACTCTCTCCATAGAGGAGCTTTTCACGTTTTTGTGCAATTTGAGACATAACTTGGTCTATTCGCGTCTTTACCTTATGAAACGTGGCACGAAGGCTCAACTAGCAAGTTAGACTTTTAAGAGCACTAAATAGAGTACAACGGTCCACATTGATGCTTTGGAATTGCTCAACTCTCTCCATAGAGGAGCTTTTCACGTTTTTGTGCAATTTGAGACATAACTTGGTCTATTCGCGTCTTTACCTTATGAAACGTGGCACGAAGGCTCAACTAGCAAGTTAGACTTTTAAGAGCACTAAATAGAGTACAACGGTCCACATTGATGCTTTGGAATTGCTCAACTCTCTCCATAGAGGAGCTTTTCGTTTTTGTGCAATTTGAGACATAACTTGGTCTATTCGCGTCTTTACCTTATGAAACGTGGCACGAAGGCTCAACTAGCAAGTTAGACTTTTAAGAGCACTAAATAGAGTACAACGGTCCACATTGATGCTTTGGAATGCTCAACTCTCTCCATAGAGGAGCTTTTCACGTTTTTGTGCAATTTGAGACATAACTTGGTCTATTCGCGTCTTTACCTTATGAAACGTGGCACGAAGGCTCAACTAGCAAGTTAGACTTTTAAGAGCACTAAATAGAGTACAACGGTCCACATTGATGCTTTGGAATTGCTCAACTCTCTCCATAGAGGAGCTTTTCACGTTTTTGTGCAATTTGAGACATAACTTGGTCTATTCGCGTCTTTACCTTATGAAACGTGGCACGAAGGCTCAACTAGCAAGTTAGACTTTTAAGAGCACTAAATAGAGTACAACGGTCCACATTGATGCTTTGGAATGCTCAACTCTCTCCATAGAGGAGCTTTTCACGTTTTTGTGCAATTTGAGACATAACTTGGTCTATTCGCGTCTTTACCTTATGAAACGTGGCACGAAGGCTCAACTAGCAAGTTAGACTTTTAAGAGCACTAAATAGAGTACAACGGTCCACATTGATGCTTTGGAATTGCTCAACTCTCTCCATAGAGGAGCTTTTCACGTTTTTGTGCAATTTGAGACATAACTTGGTCTATTCGCGTCTTTACCTTATGAAACGTGGCACGAAGGCTCAACTAGCAAGTTAGACTTTTAAGAGCACTAAATAGAGTACAACGGTCCACATTGATGCTTTGGAATTGCTCAACTCTCTCCATAGAGGAGCTTTTCACGTTTTTGTGCAATTTGAGACATAACTTGGTCTATTCGCGTCTTTACCTTATGAAACGTGGCACGAAGGCTCAACTAGCAAGTTAGACTTTTAAGAGCACTAAATAGAGTACAACGGTCCACATTGATGCTTTGGAATTGCTCAACTCTCTCCATAGAGCTTTTCACGTTTTTGTGCAATTTGAGACATAACTTGGTCTATTCGCGTCTTTACCTTATGAAACGTGGCACGAAGGCTCAACTAGCAAGTTAGACTTTTAAGAGCACTAAATAGAGTACAACGGTCCACATTGATGCTTTGGAATTGCTCAACTCTCTCCATAGAGGAGCTTTTCACGTTTTTGTGCAATTTGAGACATAACTTGGTCTATTCGCGTCTTTACCTTATGAAACGTGGCACGAAGGCTCAACTAGCAAGTTAGACTTTTAAGAGCACTAAATAGAGTACAACGGTCCACATTGATGCTTTGGAATTGCTCAACTCTCTCCATAGAGGAGCTTTTCACGTTTTTGTGCAATTTGAGACATAACTTGGTCTATTCGCGTCTTTACCTTATGAAACGTGGCACGAAGGCTCAACTAGCAAGTTAGACTTTTAAGAGCACTAAATAGAGTACAACGGTCCACATTGATGCTTTGGAATTGCTCAACTCTCTCCATAGAGGAGCTTTTCACGTTTTTGTGCAATTTGAGACATAACTTGGTCTATTCGCGTCTTTACCTTATGAAACGTGGCACGAAGGCTCAACTAGCAAGTTAGACTTTTAAGAGCACTAAATAGAGTACAACGGTCCACATTGATGCTTTGGAATTGCTCAACTCTCTCCATAGAGGAGCTTTTCACGTTTTTGTGCAATTTGAGACATAACTTGGTCTATTCGCGTCTTTACCTTACGAAACGTGGCACGAAGGCTCAACTAGCAAGTTAGACTTTTAAGAGCACTAAATAGAGTACAACGGTCCACATTGATGCTTTGGAATTGCTCAACTCTCTCCATAGAGGAGCTTTTCACGTTTTTGTGCAATTTGAGACATAACTTGGTCTATTCGCGTCTTTACCTTATGAAACGTGGCACGAAGGCTCAACTAGCAAGTTAGACTTTTAAGAGCACTAAATAGAGTACAACGGTCCACATTGATGCTTTGGAATTGCTCAACTCTCTCCATAGAGGAGCTTTTCACGTTTTTGTGCAATTTGAAACATAACTTGGTCTATTCGCGTCTTTACCTTATGAAACGTGGCACGAAGGCTCAACTAGCAAGTTAGACTTTTAAGAGCACTAAATAGAGTTCAACGGTCCACATTGATGCTTTGGAATTGCTCAACTCTCTCCATAGAGGAGCTTTCACAGTTTTTTGTGCAATTCAACATAACTTGGTCTATTCGCATATTTACCATTACGAAACGTGGCACGAAGGCTCACTAGCAGGTTAGACCTTTTAAGAGCACTAAGTAGAGTATAACGGTCCACATTGATGCTTTGGGAAAATGCTAAACTCCTCTCCATGAGAGGTGCATTTCACGTTTTTGTGTGCAATTTGAGAGATAACTTGGTCTAATTCGCGTCTTTACCTTATGCAAAACGTGGCACGAAGGCTCAACTAGCAAGTTAGACTTTTAAAGAGCACTAAATAGAGTACAACGGTCCACATTGATGCTTTGGAAGTGCTCAACTCCCTCCATAGAAGAGCTTTTCACGTTTTGTGCAATTTGAGACATAACTTAGTCTATTCGCGTCTTTACCTATATGAAACGTGGCACGATGGCTCACTAGACAAGTTAGACTTTGAAGAGCACTAAATAGAGTTCAACGGTCCACATTGATGCTTTGGAATTGCTCAACTCTCTCCATAGAGGAGCTTTCACGTTTTTTGTGCAATTTCAAACATAACTTGGTCTATTCGCGTCTTTACCTATGAAAACGTGGCACGAAGGCTCAACTAGCAGTTAGACTTTGAAGAGCACTAAATAGAGGTACAACGGTCCACATTGATGCTTTGGAATTGCTCAACTCTCTCCATAGAGGAGCTTTTCACGTTTTTGTGCAATTTGAGGCATAACTTGGTCTATTCGCGTCTTTACCTTATGAAACGTGGCACGAAGGCTCAACTAGCAAGTTAGGCTTTTAAGAGCACTAAATAGAGTACAACGGTCCACATTGATGCTTTGGAAGTGCTCAACTCCCTCCATAGAAGAGCTTTTCACGTTTTTGTGCAATTTGAGACATAACTTTGTCTATTCGCGTCTTTACCTTATGAAACGTGGCACGAAGGCTC
Organism: Tripterygium wilfordii; assembly: GCF_013401445.1. Classification (NCBI taxonomy): domain Eukaryota; kingdom Viridiplantae; phylum Streptophyta; class Magnoliopsida; order Celastrales; family Celastraceae; genus Tripterygium; species Tripterygium wilfordii. The sequence goes on along the minus strand of NW_024056337.1, from coordinate 54,879 downwards.
AACTAGCAAGTTAGACTTTGAAGAGCACTAAATAGTGTACAACGGTCCACATTGAAGCTTTGGAATTGCTCAACTCTCTCCATAGAGCAGCTTTTCACGTTTTTGTATAATTCGAGACATAACTTGGTCTATTCGCGTCTGTACCATATGAAACGTGGCACGAAGTCTCAACTAGCAAGTTAGACTTTTAAGAGCACTAAGTAGAGTACTACGGTCCACATTGATGCTTTGGAAATGCTCAACTCCTCTCCATAGAAGGAGCTTTTCACGTTTTTGTGCAATTTGAGACATAACTTGGTCTATTCGCGTCTTTACCTTATGAAACGTGGCAGCGAAGGCTCAACTAGCAAGTTAGACTTTTAGGAGCACTAATAGAGTACAACGGTCCACATTGATGCTTTGGAATTGCTCAACTCTCTCCATAGAGGAGCTTTTCTACGTTTTTGTGCAATTTGACACATAACTTTGGTCTATTCGCGTCTTTACCATTATGAAACGTGGCACGAAGGCTCAACTAGCAAGTTAGACTTTTAAGAGCACTAAAGAGAGTACAACGGTCACATTGATGCTTTGGAATTGCTCAACTCTCTCCATAGAGGAGCTTTTCACGTTTTTGTGCAATTGAGACATAACTTGGTCTATTCGCGTCTTTACCTTATGAAACGTGGCACGAAGGCTCAACTAGCAAGTTAGACTTTTAAGAGCACTAAATAGAGTACAACGGTCCACATTGATGCTTTGGAAGTGCTCAACTCCCTCCATAGAAGAGCTTTTCACGTTTTTGTGCAATTTGAGACATAACTTGGTCTATTCAAGTCTTTACCTTATGAAACGTGGCACGATGGCTCAACTAGCAAGTTAGACTTTTAAGAGCACTAAATAGAGTTCAACGGTCCACATTGATGCTTTGGATTGCCTCAACTCTCTCCATGGAGGAGCTTTTCACGTTTTTGTGCAATTTCAAACATAACTTGGTCTATTCGCATATTTACCTTACGAAACGTGGCACGAAGGCTCAACTAGCAGGTTAGACTTTTAAGAGCACTAAGTAGAGTATAACGGTCCACATTGATGCTTTGGAAATGCTGAACTCTCTCCATAGAGGTGCATTTCACGTTTTTGTGCAATTTGAGAGATAACTTGGTCTATTCGCGTCTTTACCTTATGAAACGTGGCACGAAGGCTCAACTAGCAAGTTAGACTTTTAAGAGCACTAAATAGAGTACAACGGTCCACATTGATGCTTTGGAAGTGCTCAACTCCCTCCATAGAAGAGCTTTTCACGTTTTTGTGCAATTTGAGAGATAACTTGGTCTATTCGCGTCTTTACCTTATGAAACGTGGCGCGAAGGCTCAACTAGCAAGTTAGACGTTTAAGAGCACTAAATAGAGTACAACGGTCCACATTGATGCTTTGGAAGTGCTCAACTCTTTCCATAGAAGAGCTTTTCACGTTTTTGTGCAATTTGAGACATAACTTAGTCTATTCGCGTCTTTACCATATGGAACGTGGCACGATGGCTCAACTAGCAAGTTAGACTTTTAAGAGCACTAAATAGAGTACAACGGTCCACATTGATGCTTTGGAATTGCTCAACTCTCTCCATAGAGGAGCTTTTCACGTTTTTGTGCAATTTGAGACATAACTTGGTCTATTCGCGTCTTTACCTTATGAAACGTGGCACGAAGGCTCAACTAGCAAGTTAGACATTTAAGAGCACTAAATAGAGTACAACGGTCCACATTGATGCTTTGGAAGTGCTCAACTCCCTCCATAGAAGAGCTTTTCACGTTTTTGTGCAATTTGAGACATAACTTGGTCTATTCGCGTCTTTACCTTATTAAAACGTGGCACGATGGCTCAACTAGCAAGTTAGACTTTTAAGAGCACTAAATAGAGTTCAACGGTCCACATTGATGCTTTGGAATTGCTCAACTCTCTCCATAGAGGAGCTTTTCACGTTTTTGTGCAATTGCAAACATAACTTGGTCTATTCGCATATTTACCTTACGAAACGTGGCACGAAGGCTCAACTAGCAGGTTAGACTTTTAAGAGCACTAAGTAGAGTATAACGGTCCACATTAATGCTTTGAAAATGCTGAACTCTCTCCATAGCGGTGCATTTCACGTTTTTGTGCAATTTGAGAGATAACTTGGTCTATTCGCGTCTTTACCTTATGAAACGTGGCACGAAGGCTCAACTAGCAAGTTAGACTTTTAAGAGCACTAAATAGAGTACAACGGTCCACATTGATGCTTTGAAAGTGCTCAACTCCCTCCATAGAAGAGCTTTTCACGTTTTTGTGCAATTTGAGACATAACTTAGTCTATTCGCGTCTTTACTATATGAAACGTGGCACGATGGCTCAACTAGCAAGTTAGACTTTTAAGAGCACTAAATAGAGTTCAACGGTCCACATTGATGCTTTGGAATTGCTCAACTCTCTCCATGGAGGAGCTTTTCACGTTTTTGTGCAATTTCAAACATAACTTGGTCTATTCGCATATTTACCTTACGAAACGTGGCACGAAGGCTCAACTAGCAGGTTAGACTTTTAAGACCACTAAGTAGAGTATAACGGTCCACATTGATGCTTTGGAAATGCTGAACTCTCTCCATAGAGGTGCATTTCACGTTTTTGTGCAACTTCAAACATAACTTGGTCTATTCGCGTCTTTACCTTATGAAACGTGGCACGAAGGCTCAACTAGCAAGTTAGACTTTTAAGAGCACTAAATAGAGTACAACGGTCCACATTGATGCTTTGGAAGTGCTCAACTCCCTCCATAGAAGAGCTTTTCACGTTTTTGTGCAATTTGAGACATAACTTCGTCTATTCGCGTCTTTACCATATGAAACGTGGCACGATGGCTCAACTAGCAAGTTAGACTTTTAAAAGCACTAAATAGAGTTCAACGGTCCACATTGATGCTTTGGAATTGCTCAACTCTCTCCATAGAGGAGCTTTTCACATTTTTGTGCAATTTCAAACATAACTTGGTCTATTCGCGTCTTTACCTTATGAAACGTGGCACGAAGGCTCAACTAGCAAGTTAGACTTTGAAGAGCACTAAATAGAGTACAACGGTCCACATTGATGCTTTGGAAGTGCTCAACTCCCTCCATAGAAGAGCTTTTCACGTTTTTGTGCAATTTGAGACATAACTTGGTCTATTCGCGTCTTTACCTTATGAAACGTGGCACGAAGGCTCAACTAGCAAGTTAGACTTTGAAGAGCACTAAATAGAGTACAACGGTCCACATTCATGCTTTGGAATTGCTCAACTCTCTCCATAGAGGAGCTTTTCACGTTTTTGTGCAATTTGAGACATAACTTGGTCTATTCACGTCTTTACCATATGAAACGTGGCACGAAGTCTCAACTAGCAAGTTAGACATTTAAGAGCACTAAGTAGAGTACGACGGTCCACATTGATGCTTTGGAAATGCTCACCTCTCTCCATAGATGAGCTTTTCACGTTTTTGTGCAATTTGAGACATAACTTCGTCTATTCGCGTCTTTACCATATGAAACGTGGCACGATGGCTCAACTAGCAAGTTAGACTTTTAAGAGCACTAAATAGAGTACAACGGTCCACATTGATGCTTTGGAATCGCTCAACTCTCTTCATAGAGGAGCTTTTCACGTTTTTGTGCAATTTGAGACATAACTTGGTCTATTCGCGTCTTTTCCATATGAAACGTGGCACGAAGTCTCAACTAGCACGTTAGACTTTTAAGAGCACTAAGTAGAGTACGACGGTCCACATTGATGCTTTGGAAATGCTCACCTCTCTCCATAGATGAGCTTTTCACGTTTTTGTGCAATTTGAGACATAACTTGGTCTATTCGCGTCTTTACCTTATGAAACATGGCATGAAGGCTCAACAAGCAAGTTAGACTTTTAAGAGCACTAAATAGAGTACAACGGTCCACATTGATGCTTTGGAATTGCTCAACTCTCTCCATAGAGGAGCTTTTCACGTTTTTGTGCAATTTCAAACATAACTTGGTCTATTCGCATATTTACCTTACGAAACGTGGCACGAAGGCTCAACTAGCAGGTTAGACTTTTAAGAGCACTAAGTAGAGTATAACGGTCCACATTGATGCTTTGGAAATGCTGAACTCTCTCCATAGAGGTGCATTTCACGTTTTTGTGCAATTTGAGAGATAACTTGGTCTATTCGCGTCTTTACCTTATGAAACGTGGCACGAAGGCTCAACTAGCAAGTTAGACTTTTAAGAGCACTAAATATAGTACAACGGTCCACATTGATGCTTTGGAAGTGCTCAACTCCCTCCATAGCAGAGCTTTTCACGTTTTTGTGCAATTTGAGACATAACTTAGTCTATTCGCGTTTTTACCATATGAAACGTGGCACGATGGCTCAACTAGCAAGTTAGACTTTTAAGAGCACTAAATAGAGTTCAACGGTCTACATTGATGCTTTGGAATTGCTCAACTCTCTCCATAGAGGAGCTTTTCACATTTTTGTGCAATTTCAAACATAACTTGGTCTATTCGCGTCTTTACCTTTTGAAACGTGGCACGAAGGCTCAACTAGCAAGTTAGACTTTGAAGAGCACTAAATAGAGTACAACGGTCCACATTGATGCTTTGGAAGTGCTCAACTCCCTCCATAGAAGAGCTTTTCACGTTTTTGTGCAATTTGAGACATAACTTGGTCTATTCGCGTCTTTACCTTATGAAACGTGGCACGAAGGCTCAACTAGCAAGTTAGACTTTGAAGAGCACTAAATAGAGTACAACGGTCCACATTGATGCTTTGGAAGTGCTCAACTCCCTCCATTGAAGAGCTTTTCACGTTTTTGTGCAATTTGAGACATAACTTGGTCTATTCGCGTCTTTACCATATGAAACGTGGCACGAAGTCTCAACTAGCAAGTTAGACTTTTAAGAGCACTATGTAGAGTACGACGGTCCACATTGATGCTTTGGAAATGCTCACCTCTCTCCATAGATGAGCTTTTCACGTTTTTGTGCAATTTGAGACATAACTTGGTCTATTCGCGTCTTTACCTTATGAAACGTCGCACGAAGGCTCAACTAGCAAGTTAGACTTTTAGGAGCACTAAATAGAGTACAACGGTCCACATTGATGCTTTGGAATTGCTAAACTCTCTCCATAGAGGAGCTTTTCACGTTTTTGTGCAATTTGAGACATAACTTGGTCTATTCGCGTCTTTACCTTATGAAACGTGGCACGATGGCTCAACTAGCAAGTTAGACTTTTAGGAGCACTAAATAGAGTTCAACGGTCCACATTGATGCTTTGGAATTGCTCAACTCTCTCCATAGAGGAGCTTTTCACGTTTTTGTGCAATTTCAAACATAACTTGGTCTATTCGCGTCTTTACCTTATGAAACGTGGCACGAAGGCTCAACTAGCAAGTTAGACTTTGAAGAGCACTAAATAGAGTACAACGGTCCACATTCATGCTTTGGAATTGCTCAACTCTCTAAATAGAGGAGCTTTTCACGTTTTTGTGCAATTTGAGACATAACTTGGTCTATTCGCGTCTTTACCATATGAAACGTGGCACGAAGTCTCAACTAGCAAGTTAGACTTTTAAGAGCACTAAGTAGAGTACGACGGTCCACATTGATGCTTTGGAAATGCTCACCTCCCTCCATAGATGAGCTTTTCACGTTTTTGTGCAATTTGAGACATAACTTGGTCTATTCGCGTCTTTACCTTATGAAACGTCGCACGAAGGCTCAACTAGCAAGTTAGACTTTTAGGAGCACTAAATAGAGTACAACGGTCCACATTGATGCTTTGGAATTGCTAAACTCTCTCCATAGAGGAGCTTTTCACGTTTTTGTGCAATTTGAGACATAACTTGGTCTATTCGCGTCTTTACCTTATGAAACGTGGCACGATGGCTCAACTAGCAAGTTAGACTTGAAGGAGCACTAAATAGAGTTCAACTGTCCACATTGATGCTTTGGAATTGCTCAACTCTCTCCATAGAGGAGCTTTTCACGTTTTTGTGCAATTTCAAACATAACTTGGTCTATTCGCGTCTTTACCTTATGAAACGTGGCACGAAGGCTCAACTAGCAAGTTAGACTTTTAAGAGCACTAAATAGAGTACAACGGTCCACATTGATGCTTTGGAATCGCTCAACTCTCTCCATAGAGGAGCTTTTCACGTTTTTGTGCAATTTGAGACATAACTTGGTCTATTCGCGTCTTTACCATATGAAACGTGGCACGAAGTCTCAACTAGCAAGTTAGACTTTTAAGAGCACTAAGTAGAGTACAACGGTCCACATTGATGCCTTGGAAATGCTCACCTCTCTCCATAGATGAGCTTTTCACGTTTTTGTGCAATTTGAGACATAACTTGGTCTATTCGCGTCTTTACCTTATGAAACGTCGCACGAAGGCTCAACCAGCAAGTTAGACTTTTAGGAGCACTAAATAGAGTACAATGGTCCACATTGATGCTTTGGAATTGCTAAACTCTCTCCATAGAGGAGCTTTTCACGTTTTTGTGCAATTTGAGACATAACTTGGTCTATTCGCGTCTTTACCTTATGAAACGTGGCACGATGGCTCAACTAGCAAGTTAGACTTTTAAGAGCACTAAATAGAGTTCAACGGTCCACATTGATGCTTTGGAATTGCTCAACTCTCTCCATAGAGGAGCTTTTCACGTTTTTGTGCAATTTCAAACATAACTTGGTCTATTCGCGTCTTTACCTTATGAAACGTGGCACGAAGGCTCAACTAGCAAGTTAGACTTTTAGGAGCACTAAATAGAGTACAACGGTCCACATTGATGCTTTGGAACCGCTCAACTCTCTCCATAGAGGAGCTTTTCACGTTTTTGTGCAATTTGAGACATAACTTGGTCTATTCGCGTCTTTACCTTATGAAACGTGGCACGATGGCTCAACTAGCAAGTTAGACTTTTCAGAGCACTAAATAGAGTTCAACGGTCCACATTGATGCTTTGGAATTGCTCAACTCTCTCCATAGAGGAGCTTTTCACGTTTTTGTGCAATTTCAAACATAACTTGGTCTATTCGCGTCTTTACCTTATGAAACGTGGCACGAAGGCTCAACTAGCAAGTTAGACTTTTAGGAGCACTAAATAGAGTACAACGGTCCACATTGATGCTTTGGAATCGCTCAACTCTCTCCATAGAGGAGCTTTTCACGTTTTTGTGCAATTTGAGACATAACTTAGTCTATTCGCGTCTTTACCTTATGAAACGTGGCACGAAGGCTCAACTAGCAAGTTAGACTTTTAAGAGCACTAATAGAGTACAACGGTCCACATTGATGCTTTGGAAGTGCTCAACTCCCTCCATAGAAGAGCTTTTCACGTTTTTGTGTAATTTGAGACATAACTTAGTCTATTCACGTTTTTACCATATGAAACGTGGCACGATGGCTCAACTAGCAAGTTAGACTTTTAAGAGCACTAAATAGAGTTCAACGGTCCACATTGATGCTTTGGAATTGCTCAACTCTCTCCATAGAGGAGCTTTTCACATTTTTGTGCAATTTCAAACATAACTTGGTCTATTCGCGTCTTTACCTTATGAAACGTGGCACGAAGGCTCAACTAGCAAGTTAGACTTTGAAGAGCACTAAATAGAGTACAGCGGTCCACATTGATGCTTTGGAAGTGCTCAACTCCCTCCATAGAAGAGCTTTTCACGTTTTTGTGCAATTTGAGAAATAACTTGGTCTATTCGCGTCTTTACCTTATGAAACGTGGCACGAAGGCTCAACTAGCAAGTTAGACTTTGAAGAGCACTAAATAGAGTACAACGGTCCACATTGATGCTTTGGAAGTGCTCAACTCCCTCCATAGAAGAGCTTTTCACGTTTTTGTGCAATTTGAGACATAACTTGGTCTATTCGCGTCTTTACCTTATGAAACGTGGCACGAAGGCTCAACTAGCAAGTTAGACTTTGAAGAGCACTAAATAGAGTACAACGGTCCACATTCATGCTTTGGAATTGCTCAACTCTCTCCATAGAGGAGCTTTTCACGTTTTTGTGTAATTTGAGACATAACTTGGTCTATTCGCGTCTTTACCTTATGAAACGTGGCACGATGGCTCAACTAGCAAGTTAGACTTTTAAGAGCACTAAATAGAGTTCAACGGTCCACATTGATGCTTTGGAATTGCTCAACTCTCTCCATAGAGGAGCTTTTCACGTTTTTGTGCAATTTCAAACATAACTTGGTCTATTCGCGTCTTTACCTTATGAAACGTGGCACGAAGGCTCAACTAGCAAGTTAGACTTTGAAGAGCACTAAATAGAGTACAACGGTCCACATTGATGCTTTGGAATCGCTCAACTCTCTCCATAGAGGAGCTTTTCACGTTTTTGTGCAATTTGAGACATAACTTGGTCTATTCGCGTCTTTACCATATGAAACGTGGCACGAAGTCTCAACTAGCAAGTTAGACTTTTAAGAGCACTAAGTAGAGTACGACGGTCCACATTGATGCTTTGGAAATGCTCACCTCTCTCCATAGATGAGCTTTTCACGTTTTTGTGCAATTCGAGACATAACTTGGTCTATTCGCGTCTTTACCATATGAAACGTCGCACGAAGGCTCAACTAGCAAGTTAGACTTTTAGGAGCACTAAATAGAGTACAACGGTCCACATTGATGCTTTGGAATTGCTAAACTCTCTCCATAGAGGAGCTTTTCACGTTTTTGTGCAATTTGAGACATAACTTGGTCTATTCGCGTCTTTACCTTATGAAACGTGGCACGATGGCTCAACTAGCAAGTTAGACTTTTAAGAGTACTAAATAGAGTTCAACGGTCCACATTGATGCTTTGGAATTGCTCAACTCTCTCCATAGAGAAGCTTTTCACGTTTTTGTGCAATTTCAAACATAACTTGGTCTATTCGCGTCTTTACCTTATGAAACGTGGCACGAAGGCTCAACTAGCAAGTTAGACTTTTAGGAGCACTAAATAGAGTAGAACGGTCCACATTGATGCTTTGGAATCGCTTAACTCTCTCCATAGAGGAGCTTTTCACGTTTTTGTGCAATTTGAGACATAACTTGGTCTATTCGCGTCTTTACCTTATGAAACGTGGCACGATGGCTCAACTAGCAAGCTAGACTTTTAAGAGCACTAAATAGAGTTCAACGGTCCACATCGATGCTTTGGAATTGCTCAACTCTCTCCGTAGAGGAGCCTTTCACGTTTTTGTGCAATTTCAAACATAACATGGTCTATTCGCATATTTACCTTACGAAACGTGGCACGAAGGCTCAGCTAGCAGGTTAGACTTTTAAGAGCACTAAGTAGAGTACAACGGTCCACATTGATGCTTTGGAAATGCTCAACTCTCTCCATAGAGGTGCTATTCACGTTTTTGTGCAATTTGAGAGATAACTTGGTCTATTCGCGTCTTTACCATATGAAACGTGGCACGAAGGCTCAACTAGCAAGTTAGACTTTTAAGAGCACTAAATAGAGTACAACGGTCCACATTGATGCTTTGGAATTGCTAAACACGCTCCATAGAGGAGCTTTTCACGTTTTTGTGCAATTTGAGACATAACGTGGTCTATTCGCGTCTTTACCTTATGAAACGTGGCACGATGGCTCAACTAGCAAGTTAGACTTTTAGGAGCACTAAATAGAGTTCAACGGTCCACATTGATGCTTTGGAATTGCTCAACTCTCTCCATAGAGGAGCTTTTCACGTTTTTGTGCAATTTCAAACATAACTTGGTCTATTCGCGTCTTTACCTTATGAAACGTGGCACGAAGGCTCAACTAGCAAGTTAGACTTTGAAGAGCACTAAATAGAGTACAACGGTCCACATTCATGCTTTGGAATTGCTCAACTCTCTAAATAGAGGAGCTTTTCACGTTTTTGTGCAATTTGAGACATAACTTGGTCTATTCGTGTCTTTACCATATGAAACGTGGCACGAAGTCTCAACTAGCAAGTTAGACTTTTAAGAGCACTAAGTAGAGTACGACGGTCCACATTGATGCTTTGGAAATGCTCACCTCCCTCCATAGATGAGCTTTTCACGTTTTTTGTGCAATTTGAGACATAACTTGGTCTATTCGCGTCTTTACCTTATGAAACGTCGCACGAAGGCTCAACTAGCAAGTTAGACTTTTAGGAGCACTAAATAGAGTACAACGGTCCACATTGATGCTTTGGAATTGCTAAACTCTCTCCATAGAGGAGCTTTTCACGTTTTTGTGCAATTTGAGACATAACTTGGTCTATTCGCGTCTTTACCTTATGAAACGTGGCACGATGGCTCAACTAGCAAGTTAGACTTTAAGGAGCACTAAATAGAGTTCAACGGTCCACATTGATGCTTTGGAATTGCTCAACTCTCTCCATAGAGGAGCTTTTCACGTTTTTGTGCAATTTCAAACATAACTTGGTCTATTCGCGTCTTTACCTTATGAAACGTGGCACGAAGGCTCAACTAGCAAGTTAGACTTTTAAGAGCACTAAATAGAGTACAACGGTCCACATTGATGCTTTGGAATCGCTCAACTCTCTCCATAGAGGAGCTTTTCACGTTTTTGTGCAATTTGAGACATAACTTGGTCTATTCGCGTCTTTACCATATGAAACGTGGCACGAAGTCTCAACTAGCAAGTTAGACTTTTAAGAGCACTAAGTAGAGTACGACGGTCCACATTGATGCCTTGGAAATGCTCACCTCTCTCCATAGATGAGCTTTTCACGTTTTTGTGCAATTTGAGACATAACTTGGTCTATTCGCGTCTTTACCTTATGAAACGTCGCACGAAGGCTCAACCAGCAAGTTAGACTTTTAGGAGCACTAAATAGAGTACAATGGTCCACATTGATGCTTTGGAATTGCTAAACTCTCTCCATAGAGGAGCTTTTCACGTTTTTGTGCAATTTGAGACATAACTTGGTCTATTCGCGTCTTTACCTTATGAAACGTGGCACGATGGCTCAACTAGCAAGTTAGACTTTTAAGAGCACTAAATAGAGTTCAACGGTCCACATTGATGCTTTGGAATTGCTCAACTCTCTCCATAGAGAAGCTTTTCACGTTTTTGTGCAATTTCAAACATAACTTGGTCTATTCGCGTCTTTACCTTATGAAACGTGGCACGAAGGCTCAACTAGCAAGTTAGACTTTTAGGAGCACTAAATAGAGTACAACGGTCCACATTGATGCTTTGGAACCGCTCAACTCTCTCCATAGAGGAGCTTTTCACGTTTTTGTGCAATTTGAGACATAACTTGGTCTATTCGCGTCTTTACCTTATGAAATGTGGCACGAAGGCTCAACTAGCAAGTTAGACTTTTAGGAGCACTAAATAGAGTACAACGGTCCACATTGATGCTTTGGAATCGCTCAACTCTCTCCATAGAGGAGCTTTTCACGTTTTTGTGCAATTTGAGACATAACTTAGTCTATTCGCGTCTTTACCTTATGAAACGTGGCACGAAGGCTCAACTAGCAAGTTAGACTTTTAAGAGCACTAAATAGAGTACAACGGTCCACATTGATGCTTTGGAAGTGCTCAACTCCCTCCATAGAAGAGCTTTTCACGTTTTTGTGTAATTTGAGACATAACTTAGTCTATTCACGTTTTTACCATATGAAACGTGGGACGATGGCTCAACTAGCAAGTTAGACTTTTAAGATCACTAAATAGAGTTCAACGGTCCACATTGATGCTTTGGAATTGCTCAACTCTCTCCATAGAGGAGCTTTTCACATTTTTGTGCAATTTCAAACATAACTTGGTCTATTCGCGTCTTTACCTTATGAAACGTGGCACGAAGGCTCAACTAGCAAGTTAGACTTTGAAGAGCACTAAATAGAGTACAGCGGTCCACATTGATGCTTTGGAAGTGCTCAACTCCCTCCATAGAAGAGCTTTTCACGTTTTTGTGCAATTTGAGACATAACTTGGTCTATTCGCGTCTTTACCTTATGAAACGTGGCACGAAGGCTCAACTAGCAAGTTAGACTTTGAAGAGCACTAAATAGAGTACAACGGTCCACATTGATGCTTTGGAAGTGCTCAACTCCCTCCATAGAAGAGCTTTTCACGTTTTTGTGCAATTTGAGACATAACTTGGTCTATTCGCGTCTTTACCTTATGAACGTGGCACGAAGGCTCAACTAGCAAGTTAGACTTTGAAGAGCACTAAATAGAGTACAACGGTCCACATTCATGCTTTGGAATTGCTCAACTCTCTCCATAGAGGAGCTTTTCACGTTTTTGTGTAATTTGAGACATAACTTGGTCTATTCGCGTCTTTACCTTATGAAACGTGGCACGATGGCTCAACTAGAAACTTAGACTTTTAAGGGCACTAAATAGAGTTCAACGGTCCACATTGATGCTTTGGAATTGCTCAACTCTCTCCATAGAGGAGCTTTTCACGTTTTTGTGCAATTTCAAACATAACTTGGTCTATTCGCGTCTTTACCTTATGAAACGTGGCACGAAGGCTCAACGAGCAAGTTAGACTTTTAAGAGCACAAAATAGAGTACAACGGTCCACATTGATGCTTTGGAATCGCTCAACTCTCTCCATAGAGGAGCTTTTCACGTTTTTGTGCAATTTGAGACATAACTTGGTCTATTCGCGTCTTTACCATATGAAACGTGGCACGAAGTCTCAACTAGCAAGTTAGACTTTTAAGAGCACTAAGTAGAGTACGACGGTCCACATTGATGCTTTGGAAATGCTCACCTCTCTCCATAGATGAGCTTTTCACGTTTTTGTGCAATTCGAGACATAACTTGGTCTATTCGCGTCTTTACCTTATGAAACGTCGCACGAAGGCTCAACTAGCAAGTTAGACTTTTAGGATCACTAAATAGAGTACAACGGTCCACATTGATGCTTTGGAATTGCTAAACTCTCTCCATAGAGGAGCTTTTCACGTTTTTGTGCAATTTGAGACATAACTTGGTCTATTCGCGTCTTTACCTTATGAAACGTGGCACGATGGCTCAACTAGCAAGTTAGACTTTTCAGAGCACTAAATAGAGTTCAACGGTCCACATTGATGCTTTGGAATTGCTCAACTCTCTCCATAGAGGAGCTTTTCACGTTTTTGTGCAATTTCAAACATAACTTGGTCTATTCGCGTCTTTACCTTATGAAACGTGGCACGAAGGCTCAACTAGCAAGTTAGACTTTTAGGAGCACTAAATAGAGTACAACGGTCCACATTGATGCTTTGGAATCGCTCAACTCTATCCATAGAGGAGCTTTTCACGTTTTTGTGCAATTTGAGACATAACTTAGTCTATTCGCGTCTTTACCTTATGAAACGTGGCACGAAGGCTCAACTAGCAAGTTAGACTTTTAAGAGCACTAAATAGAGTACAACGGTCCACATTGATGCTTTGGAAGTGCTCAACTCCCTCCATAGAAGAGCTTTTCACGTTTTTGTGTAATTTGAGACATAACTTAGTCTATTCACGTTTTTACCATATGAAACGTGGCACGATGGCTCAACTAGCAAGTTAGACTTTTAAGAGCACTAAATAGAGTTCAACGGTCCACATTGATGCTTTGGAATTGCTCAACTCTCTCCATAGAGGAGCTTTTCACATTTTTGTGCAATTTCAAACATAACTTGGTCTATTCGCGTCTTTACCTTATGAAACGTGGCACGAAGGCTCAACTAGCAAGTTAGAATTTGAATAGCACTAAATAGAGTACAGCGGTCCACATTGATGCTTTGGAAGTGCTCAACTCCCTCCATAGAAGAGCTTTTCACGTTTTTGTGCAATTTGAGACATAACTTGGTCTATTCGCGTCTTTACCTTATGAAACGTGGCACGAAGGCTCAACTAGCAAGTTAGACTTTGAAGAGCACTAAATAGAGTACAACGGTCCACATTGATGCTTTGGAAGTGCTCAACTCCCTCCATAGAAGAGCTTTTCACGTTTTTGTGCAATTTGAGACATAACTTGGTCTATTCGCGTCTTTACCTTATGAAACGTGGCACGAAGGCTCAACTAGCAAGTTAGACTTTGAAGAGCACTAAATAGAGTACAACGGTCCACATTCATGCTTTGGAATTGCTCAACTCTCTCCATAGAGGAGCTTTTCACGTTTTTGTGTAATTTGAGACATAACTTGGTCTATTCGCGTCTTTACCTTATGAAACGTGGCACGATGGCTCAACTAGCAAGTTAGACTTTGAAGAGCACTAAATAGAGTTCAACGGTCCACATTGATGCTTTGGAATTGCTCAACTCTCTCCATAGAGGAGCTTTTCACGTTTTTGTGCAATTTGAGACATAACTTGGTCTATTCGCGTCTTTACCATATGAAACGTGGCACGAAGTCTCAACTAGCAAGTTAGACTTTTAAGAGCACTAAGTAGAGTACGACGGTCCACATTGATGCTTTGGAAATGCTCACCTCTCTCCATAGATGAGCTTTTCACGTTTTTGTGCAATTCGAGACATAACTTGGTCTATTCGCGTCTTTACCTTATGAAACGTCGCACGAAGGCTCAACTAGCAAGTTAGACTTTTAGGATCACTAAATAGAGTACAACGGTCCACATTGATGCTTTGGAATTGCTAAACTCTCTCCATAGAGGAGCTTTTCACGTTTTTGTGCAATTTGAGACATAACTTGGTCTATTCGCGTCTTTACCTTATGAAACGTGGCACGATGGCTCAACTAGCAAGTTAGACTTTTCAGAGCACTAAATAGAGTTCAACGGTCCACATTGATGCTTTGGAATTGCTCAACTCTCTCCATAGAGGAGCTTTTCACGTTTTTGTGCAATTTCAAACATAACTTGGTCTATTCGCGTCTTTACCTTATGAAACGTGGCACGAAGGCTCAACTAGCAAGTTAGACTTTTAGGAGCACTAAATAGAGTACAGCGGTCCACATTGATGCTTTGGAATCGCTCAACTCTCTCCATAGAGGAGCTTTTCACGTTTTTGTGCAATTTGAGACATAACTTAGTCTATTCGCGTCTTTACCTTATGAAACGTGGCACGAAGGCTCAACTAGCAAGTTAGACTTTTAAGAGCACTAAATAGAGTTCAACGGTCCACATTGATGCTTTGGAATTGCTCAACTCTCTCCATAGAGGAGCTTTTCACGTTTTTGTGCAATTTCAAACATAACTTGGTCTATTCGCGTCTTTACCTTATGAAACGTGGCACGAAGGCTCAACGAGCAAGTTAGACTTTTAAGAGCACTAAATAGAGTTCAACGGTCCACATTGATGCTTTGGAATTGCTCAACTCTCTCCATAGAGGAGCTTTTCACATTTTTGTGCAATTTCAAACATAACTTGGTCTATTCGCGTCTTTACCTTATGAAACGTGGCACGAAGGCTCAACTAGCAAGTTAGAATTTGAATAGCACTAAATAGAGTACAGCGGTCCACATTGATGCTTTGGAAGTGCTCAACTCCCTCCATAGAAGAGCTTTTCACGTTTTTGTGCAATTTGAGACATAACTTGGTCTATTCGCGTCTTTACCTTATGAAATGTGGCACGAAGGCTCAACTAGCAAGTTAGACTTTGAAGAGCACTAAATAGAGTACAACGGTCCACATTGATGCTTTGGAAGTGCTCAACTCCCTCCATAGAAGAGCTTTTCACGTTTTTGTGCAATTTGAGACATAACTTGGTCTATTCGCGTCTTTACCTTATGAAACGTGGCACGAAGGCTCAACTAGCAAGTTAGACTTTGAAGAGCACTAAATAGAGTACAACGGTCCACATTCATGCTTTGGAATTGCTCAACTCTCTCCATAGAGGAGCTTTTCACGTTTTTGTGTAATTTGAGACATAACTTGGTCTATTCGCGTCTTTACCTTATGAAACGTGGCACGATGGCTCAACTAGCAAGTTAGACTTTGAAGAGCACTAAATAGAGTTCAACGGTCCACATTGATGCTTTGGAATTGCTCAACTCTCTCCATAGAGGAGCTTTTCACGTTTTTGTGCAATTTGAGACATAACTTGGTCTATTCGCGTCTTTACCATATGAAACGTGGCACGAAGTCTCAACTAGCAAGTTAGACTTTTAAGAGCACTAAGTAGAGTACGACGGTCCACATTGATGCTTTGGAAATGCTCACCTCTCTCCATAGATGAGCTTTTCACGTTTTTGTGCAATTCGAGACATAACTTGGTCTATTCGCGTCTTTACCTTATGAAACGTCGCACGAAGGCTCAACTAGCAAGTTAGACTTTTAGGATCACTAAATAGAGTACAACGGTCCACATTGATGCTTTGGAATTGCTAAACTCTCTCCATAGAGGAGCTTTTCACTTTTTGTGCAATTTGAGACATAACTTGGTCTATTCGCGTCTTTACCTTATGAAACGTGGCACGATGGCTCAACTAGCAAGTTAGACTTTTCAGAGCACTAAATAGAGTTCAACGGTCCACATTGATGCTTTGGAATTGCTCAACTCTCTCCATAGAGGAGCTTTTCACGTTTTTGTGCAATTTCAAACATAACTTGGTCTATTCGCGTCTTTACCTTATGAAACGTGGCACGAAGGCTCAACTAGCAAGTTAGACTTTTAGGAGCACTAAATAGAGTACAACGGTCCACATTGATGCTTTGGAATCGCTCAACTCTCTCCATAGAGGAGCTTTTCACGTTTTTGTGCAATTTGAGACATAACTTAGTCTATTCGCGTCTTTACCTTATGAAACGTGGCACGAAGGCTCAACTAGCAAGTTAGACTTTTAAGAGCACTAAATAGAGTACAACGGTCCACATTGATGCTTTGGAAGTGCTCAACTCCCTCCATAGAAGAGCTTTTCACGTTTTTGTGTAATTTGAGACATAACTTAGTCTATTCACGTTTTTACCATATGAAACGTGGCACGATGGCTCAACTAGCAAGTTAGACTTTTAAGAGCACTAAATAGAGTTCAACGGTCCACATTGATGCTTTGGAATTGCTCAACTCTCTCCATAGAGGAGCTTTTCACATTTTTGTGCAATTTCAAACATAACTTGGTCTATTCGCGTCTTTACCTTATGAAACGTGGCACGAAGGCTCAACTAGCAAGTTAGACTTTGAATAGCACTAAATAGAGTACAGCGGTCCACATTGATGCTTTGGAAGTGCTCAACTCCCTCCATAGAAGAGCTTTTCACGTTTTTGTGCAATTTGAGACATAACTTGGTCTATTCGCGTCTTTACCTTATGAAACGTGGCACGAAGGCTCAACTAGCAAGTTAGACTTTGAAGAGCACTAAATAGAGTACAACGGTCCACATTGATGCTTTGGAAGTGCTCAACTCCCTCCATAGAAGAGCTTTTCACGTTTTTGTGCAATTTGAGACATAACTTGGTCTATTCGCGTCTTTACCTTATGAAACGTGGCACGAAGGCTCAACTAGCAAGTTAGACTTTGAAGAGCACTAAATAGAGTACAACGGTCCACATTCATGCTTTGGAATTGCTCAACTCTCTCCATAGAGGAGCTTTTCACGTTTTTGTGTAATTTGAGACATAACTTGGTCTATTCGCGTCTTTACCTTATGAAACGTGGCACGATGGCTCAACTAGCAAGTTAGACTTTGAAGAGCACTAAATAGAGTTCAACGGTCCACATTGATGCTTTGGAATTGCTCAACTCTCTCCATAGAGGAGCTTTTCACGTTTTTGTGCAATTTCAAACATAACTTGGTCTATTCGCGTCTTTACCTTATGAAACGTGGCACGAAGGCTCAACTAGCAAGTTAGACTTTTAAGAGCACTAAATAGAGTACAACGGTCCACATTGATGCTTTGGAATCGCTCAACTCTCTCCATAGAGGAGCTTTTCACGTTTTTGTGCAATTTGAGACATAACTTGGTCTATTCGCGTCTTTACCATATGAAACGTGGCACGAAGTCTCAACTAGCAAGTTAGACTTTTAAGAGCACTAAGTAGAGTACGACGGTCCACATTGATGCTTTGGAAATGCTCACCTCTCTCCATAGATGAGCTTTTCACGTTTTTGTGCAATTCGAGACATAACTTGGTCTATTCGCGTCTTTACCTTATGAAACGTCGCACGAAGGCTCAACTAGCAAGTTAGACTTTTAGGATCACTAAATAGAGTACAACGGTCCACATTGATGCTTTGGAATTGCTAAACTCTCTCCATAGAGGAGCTTTTCACGTTTTTGTGCAATTTGAGACATAACTTGGTCTATTCGCGTCTTTACCTTATGAAACGTGGCACGATGGCTCAACTAGCAAGTTAGACTTTTAAGAGCACTAAATAGAGTTCAACGGTCCACATTGATGCTTTGGAATTGCTCAACTCTCTCCATAGAGAAGCTTTTCACGTTTTTGTGCAATTTCAAACATAACTTGGTCTATTCGCGTCTTTACCTTATGAAACGTGGCACGAAGGCTCAACTAGCAAGTTAGACTTTTAGGAGCACTAAATAGAGTAGAACGGTCCACATTGATGCTTTGGAATCGCTTAACTCTCTCCATAGAGGAGCTTTTCACGTTTTTGTGCAATTTGAGACATAACTTGGTCTATTCACGTCTTTACCTTATGAAACGTGGCACGATGGCTCAACTAGCAAGCTAGACTTTTAAGAGCACTAAATAGAGTTCAACGGTCCACATCGATGCTTTGGAATTGCTCAACTCTCTCCGTAGAGGAGCCTTTCACGTTTTTGTGCAATGTCAAACATAACATGGTCTATTCGCATATTTACCTTACGAAACGTGGCACGAAGGCTCAGCTAGCAGGTTAGACTTTTAAGAGCACTAAGTAGAGTACAACGGTCCACATTGATGCTTTGGAAATGCTCAACTCTCTCCATAGAGGTGCTATTCACGTTTTTGTGCAATTTGAGAGATAACTTGGTCTATTCGCGTCTTTACCTTATGAAACGTGGCACGAAGGCTCAACTAGCAAGTTAGACTTTTAAGAGCACTAAATAGAGTACAACGGTCCACATTGATGCTTTGGAATTGCTCAACTCTCACCATAGAGGAGCTTTTCACGTTTTTGTGAAATTTGAGACAAAACTTGGTCTCTTCGCGTCTTTACCTAATGAAACGTGGCACGAAGGCTCAACTATCAAGTTAGACTTTTAAGAGCACTAAATATAGTACAACGGTCCACATTGATGCTTTGGAAATGCTCAACTCTCTCCATAGAGGTGCATTTTGTTGAATATATGTTTGAGTGATTACAACGGCATGTTTTGATTGAACTTTGATCTATTGATTGTATTGAGAAACCTAGGTGCATATGCCTACTTGATTAGTTTAGGAATTCAAGACTTATATTAAGGGTTTACATAGCATGTCTTGATTATGATTTGTGTGTAGGGTGACCAAAACGTAAATTGGTCCTAATGTCATCCTTGACCAACATTAGTGAAGGCTTAATCAGTGTCAAACATGATTAAGAAAGTCAATTTCGTGGTCAACATAAGTCAAGTTTTGCCAAAGATGTCTTGGAGCTTAATTGGGATCAATTGAAGTAAAATTAACTTTCTAGTCAAAGTCATAATCGACGGACGTGACGTGGCAGCTGACATGGCATTGTTGACATGGCATTAATGACATGGCATTGATGACATGGCAAAGAAGACAAGTTAACCATAGTTACATCTTAACTAGAAGACTTGGAGCCAAAAAGAGAAGAGAAGGAAAAGTTAATTTGAAAGGAGGAGACAAGAGGTACAACAAGTCTTATGACAAGTTTTTCTCTTCATATGTGTGGGAAGCTTTATTTCAAAACCATTTCTCTTTCTCACCAAGACACTCCACATCCAATGGATCATATTCTCTCTACATCAAAATCACATTTTAATCCAATGGCCAAAGATTCAAGCTTTATTCTTATCTCTCCTAGTTTACATCCTATGGCCAAAATTGAATCTTCATTTGATCCAAAGGCCATCATTTATTCCACCTAAGAGACAAACTTTTCTCAAGTCAATTGTTGTATCTTTCAAGATGCCTCTAAAGTCTATATCCATTCAAAAGCCATGATTTACTCCACCTAAAAGACAAACTTTTCTCAAGTCAATTGTTGTATCTTTCAAGGTGGCCTCCAAAGTCTATATCCATCCAAAAGCCATTATTTCTTCCTACCAAAAAAGACTTGTTGTAATCATTTTCACACTTCTCTAAGCCTTCTAACGTCTATAATGATCCAAGGGTCCATATCTTTCATATCAATCCAATGGCCCTCATTTCATGAGCTTACACTCCACAATTTTCTATATAAACTAACTCTTTGTCTATGGTGCATATACTTGGCCGAAAATTACACTCTCTCTCTCTAGTGTTCTTAATCTTCTAAGCTTTCATTCTTTCACTCATTCATTCCTTGATTACATACTTGATTTTGAAGAGAGATCATACACACTAGCCAAGTAAAGCTTTATTGTTACTCTTGAGCCTTTCTTACCAGATTCTTATCATTTCCTCAAGAGCCATTCTACTTGCTTGAGCAATCTGATTTCCAGCACCTATAAGGCTTCATTCTATATCTCCATTTCACCATTCAAGCCTTATCACAACTGATTTTCGTTGGTTGATACACTACTCAAAATTTCACATACCCTAGCAACCAAAAAAATCTCAAATCTGAGTTTTGTGCTTACCATTCCCATTCCAGCTTTTCAAGAGCTTCATTTGAGCCTTAGACACTTACAAATCCAGCTACTAAAGATCCAGCCTTTGAGCCTAAACTTATCTCATACCCGGCTATTCTTAGAGCCATTTTTGAGCTTGTATTTTGTTGATTAAGTTAGTGTGGTGAGCTACAAACCACACGGTGTGTAGAGTTTGGTGTGGTGAGCTATAAACCACACGGTGTGTAAAGTTTGGTGTTTGAGCTACAAAAACACTGGTTGTATGAGTTCCGCTTGACTCGGTTGAACAAGCTATAGTGGAGTGTTTGAAATTCCCAAGTGGGACTTGGGGAGTGGAGTAGGCTTGGGTTAAGCCGAACCACTATAAATCTCTTTGCCCTCTTTACTTTACAGCAATTTCATTTTACCATATCATATTTGCATTGCATACTTGAAATTGGACATCTAGGGTGATAGAATCAAACTTGTGCATACATTTGTTGAATCTGATTTTGTGCTTCATTACAACTTGTTTTGATTTATGTGATTATCTTTGCATACATTTATATTCAACTTATTTAAATTGCTTCCGCTTAGGGTGAAACTCAATTGAAACAAAAAAGAGGTGACTTAGTCTAAATTTGATTAAGATCACAATTCACCCCCCCTCTTGTGGTGCCATCCGATCCAACACATTTCACGTTTTTGTTCAATTTGAGAGATAACTTGGTCTATTCGCGTCTTTACCTTATGAAACGTGGCACGAAGGCTCAACAAACAAGTTAGACTTTGAAGAGCACTAAATAGAGTACAACAGTCCACATTGATGCTTTGGAATTGCTTAACTCTCTCCATAGAGGAGCTTTTCACGTTTTTGTGCAATTTGAGACATAACTTGGTCTATTCGCGTCTTTACCTTATGAAACGTGGCACCAAGGCTCAACTAGCAAGTTAGACTTTTAAGAGCACTAAATAGAGTACAACGGTCCACATTGATGCTTTGGAATTGCTAAACTCTCTCCATAGAGGAGCTTTTCTCGTTTTTGTGCAATTTGACACATAACTTGGTCTATTCGCGTCTTTACCTCATGAAACGTGGCACGAAGGCTCAACTAGCAAGTTAGACTTTTAAGAGCACTAAATAGAGTACAACGGTCCACATTGATGCTTTGGAATTGCTCAACTCCCTTCATAGAGGAGCTTTTCACGTTTTTGTGAAATGTGAGACAAAACTTGGTCTCTTCGCGTCTTTACCTAATGAAGCGTGGCACGAAGGCTCAACTATCAAGTTAGACTTTTAAGAGCATTAAATAGAGTACAACGGTCCACATTGATGCTTTGGAAATGCTCAACTCTCTCCATAGAGGTGCATTTCACGTTTTTGTTCAATTTGAGAGATAACTTGGTCTATTCGCGTCTTTACCTTATGAAACGTGGCACGAAGGCTCAACAAACAAGTTAGACTTAGAAGAGCACTAAATAGAGTACAACAGTCCACATTGAAGCTTTGGAATTGCTCAACTCTCTCCATAGAGGAGCTTTTCACGTTTTTGTGCAATTTGAGACATAACTTGGTCTATTCGCATCTTTACCTTAGGAAACGTGGCACCAAGGCTCAACTAGCAAGTTAGACTTTTAAGAGCACTAAATAGAGTGCAACGGTCCACATTGATGCTTTGGAATTGCTAAACTCTCTCCATAGAGGAGCTTTTCTCATATTTGTGCAATTTGGCACATAACTTGGTCTATTCGCGTCTTTACCTTATGAAACGTGGCACGAAGGATCAACTAGCAAGTTAGACTTTTAAGAGCACTAAATAGAGTACAACGGTCCATATTGATGCTTTGGAATTGCTCAACTCTCTCCATAGAGGAGCTTTTCACGTTTTTGGGCAATTTGAGACATAACTTGGTCTATTCGCGTCTTTACCTAATGAAACGTGGCACGAAGGCTCAACTAGCAAGTTAGACTTTGAAGAGCACTAAATAGAGTACAACAGTCCACATTGATGCTTTGGAATTGCTCAACTCCCTCCATAGAGGAGCTTTTCACGTTTTTGTGCAATTTGAGACATAACTTGGTCTATTCGCGTCTTTACCTTATGAAACGTGGCACGAAGGCTCAACTAGCAAGTTAGACCTTTAAGAGCACTAAATAGAGTACAACGGTCCACATTGATGCTTTGGAATTGCTAAACTCTCTCCATAGAGTAGCTTTTCTCGTTTTTGTGCAATTTGACACATAACTTGATCTATTCGCGTCTTTACCTTATGAAACGTGGCACGAAGGCTCAACTAGCAAGTTAGACTTTTAAGAGCACTAAATAGAGTACAATGGTCCACATTGATGCTTTGGAAGTGCTCAACTCCCTCCATAGAAGAGCTTTTCACGTTTTTGTGCAATTTGAGACATAACTTGGTCTATTCGCGTCTTTACCTTATGAAACGTGGCACGATGGCTCAACTAGCAAGTTAGACTTTTAAGAGCACTAAATATAGTTCAACGGTCCACATTGATGCTTTGGAATTGCTCAACTCTCTCCATGGAGGAGCTTTTCACGTTTTTGTGCAATTTCAAACATAACTTGGTCTATTCGCATATTTACCTTACGAAACGTGGCACGAAGGCTCAACTAGCAAGTTAGACTTTTAAGAGCACTAAGTAGAGTATAACGGTCCACATTGATGCTTTGGAAATGCTCAACTCTCTCCATAGAGGAGCTTTTCACGTTTTTGTGAAATTTGAGACAAAACTTGGTCTATTCGCGTCTTTACCTAATGAAATGTGGCACGAAGGCTCAACTATCAAGTTAGACTTTTAAGAGCACTAAATAGAGTACAACGGTCCACATTAATGCTTTGGAAATGCTCAACTCTCTCCATAGAGGTGCATTTCACGTTTTTGTTCAATTTGAGAGATAACTTGGTCTATTCGCGTCTTTACCTTATGAAACGTGGCACGAAGGCTCAACAAACAAGTTAGACTTTGAAGAGCACTAAATAGAGTACAACAGTCCACATTGAAGGTTTGGAATTGCTCAACTCTCTCCATAGAGGAGCTTTTCACGTTTTTGTGCAATTTGAGACATAACTTGGTCTATTCGCGTCTTTGCCTTATGAAACGTGGCACCAAGGCTCAACTAGCAAGTTAGACTTTTAAGAGCACTAAATAGAGTACAACGGTCCACATTGATGCTTTGGAATTGCTAAACTCTCTCCATAGAGGAGCTTTTCTCGTTTTTGTGCAATTTGACACATAACTTGGTCTATTCGCGTCTTTACCTCATGAAACATGGCACGAAGGATCAACTAGCAAGTTAGACTTTTAAGAGCACTAAATAGAGTACAACGGTCCACATTGATGGTTTGGAATTGCTCAACTCTCTCCATAGAGGAGCTTTTCACGTTTTTGGGCAATTTGAGACATAACTTGGTCTATTCGCGTCTTTACCTAACGAAACGTGGCACGAAGGCTCAACTAGCAAGTTAGACTTTGAAGAGCACTAAATAGAGTACAACAGTCCACATTGATGCTTTGGAATTGCTCAACTCCCTCCATAGAGGAGCTTTTCACGTTTTTGTGCAATTTGAGACATAACTTGGTCTATTCGCGTCTTTACCTTATGAAACGTGGCACGAAGGCTCAACTAGCAAGTTAGACTTTTAAGAGCACTAAATAGAGTACAACGGTCCACATTGATGCTTTGGAATTGCTCAACTCCCTTCATAGAGGAGCTTTTCACGTTTTTGTGAAATGTGAGACAAAACTTGGTCTCTTCGCGTCTTTACCTAATGAAGCGTGGCACGAAGGCTCAACTATCAAGTTAGACTTTTAAGAGCATTAAATAGAGTACAACGGTCCACATTGATGCTTTGGAAATGCTCAACTCTCTCCATAGAGGTGCATTTCACGTTTTTGTTCAATTTGAGAGATAACTTGGTCTATTCGCGTCTTTACCTTATGAAACGTGGCACGAAGGCTCAACAAACAAGTTAGACTTAGAAGAGCACTAAATAGAGTACAACAGTCCACATTGAAGCTTTGGAATTGCTCAACTCTCTCCATAGAGGAGCTTTTCACGTTTTTGTGCAATTTGAGACATAACTTGGTCTATTCGCATCTTTACCTTATGAAACGTGGCACCAAGGCTCAACTAGCAAGTTAGACATTTAAGAGCACTAAATAGAGTGCAACGGTCCACATTGATGCTTTGGAATTGCTAAACTCTCTCCATAGAGGAGCTTTTCTCATATTTGTGCAATTTGGCACATAACTTGGTCTATTCGCGTCTTTACCTTATGAAACGTGGCACGAAGGATCAACTAGCAAGTTAGACTTTTAAGAGCACTAAATAGAGTACAACGGTCCATATTGATGCTTTGGAATTGCTCAACTCTCTCCATAGAGGAGCTTTTCACGTTTTTGGGCAATTTGAGACATAACTTGGTCTATTCGCGTCTTTACCTAATGAAACGTGGCACGAAGGCTCAACTAGCAAGTTAGACTTTGAAGAGCACTAAATAGAGTACAACAGTCCACATTGATGCTTTGGAATTGCTCAACTCCCTCCATAGAGGAGCTTTTCACGTTTTTGTGCAATTTGAGACATAACTTGGTCTATTCGCGTCTTTACCTTATGAAACGTGGCACGAAGGCTCAACTAGCAAGTTAGACCTTTAAGAGCACTAAATAGAGTACAACGGTCCACATTGATGCTTTGGAATTGCTAAACTCTCTCCATAGAGTAGCTTTTCTCGTTTTTGTGCAATTTGACACATAACTTGATCTATTCGCGTCTTTACCTTATGAAACGTGGCACGAAGGCTCAACTAGCAAGTTAGACTTTTAAGAGCACTAAATAGAGTACAATGGTCCACATTGATGCTTTGGAAGTGCTCAACTCCCTCCATAGAAGAGCTTTTCACGTTTTTGTGCAATTTGAGACATAACTTGGTCTATTCGCGTCTTTACCTTATGAAACGTGGCACGATGGCTCAACTAGCAAGTTAGACTTTTAAGAGCACTAAATATAGTTCAACGGTCCACATTGATGCTTTGGAATTGCTCAACTCTCTCCATGGAGGAGCTTTTCACGTTTTTGTGCAATTTCAAACATAACTTGGTCTATTCGCATATTTACCTTACGAAACGTGGCACGAAGGCTCAACTAGCAAGTTAGACTTTTAAGAGCACTAAGTAGAGTATAACGGTCCACATTGATGCTTTGGAAATGCTCAACTCTCTCCATAGAAGAGCTTTTCACGTTTTTGTGAAATTTGAGACAAAACTTGGTCTATTCGCGTCTTTACCTAATGAAATGTGGCACGAAGGCTCAACTATCAAGTTAGACTTTTAAGAGCACTAAATAGAGTACAACGGTCCACATTAATGCTTTGGAAATGCTCAACTCTCTCC
The DNA here is from genome assembly GCF_013401445.1 of Tripterygium wilfordii. Taxonomy (NCBI): domain Eukaryota; kingdom Viridiplantae; phylum Streptophyta; class Magnoliopsida; order Celastrales; family Celastraceae; genus Tripterygium; species Tripterygium wilfordii. The sequence continues at coordinate 28,849 of NW_024056337.1, read as the reverse complement.
ATAGAGGTGCATTTCACGTTTTTGTTCAATTTGAGAGATAACTTGGTCTATTCGCGTCTTTACCTTATGAAACGTGGCACGAAGGCTCAACAAACAAGTTAGACTTTGAAGAGCACTAAATAGAGTACAACAGTCCACATTGAAGGTTTGGAATTGCTCAACTCTCTCCATAGAGGAGCTTTTCACGTTTTTGTGCAATTTGAGACATAACTTGGTCTATTCGCGTCTTTGCCTTATGAAACGTGGCACCAAGGCTCAACTAGCAAGTTAGACTTTTAAGAGCACTAAATAGAGTACAACGGTCCACATTGATGCTTTGGAATTGCTAAACTCTCTCCATAGAGGAGCTTTGCTCGTTTTTGTGCAATTTGGCACATAACTTGGTCTATTCGCGTCTTTACCTTATGAAACGTGGCACGAAGGATCAACTAGCAAGTTAGACTTTTAAGAGCACTAAATAGAGTACAACGGTCCACATTGATGCTTTGGAATTGCTCAACTCTCTCCATAGAGGAGCTTTTCACGTTTTTGGGCAATTTGAGACATAACTTGGTCTATTCGCGTCTTTACCTAATGAAACGTGGCACGAAGGCTCAACTAGCAAGTTAGACTTTGAAGAGCACTAAATAGAGTACAACAGTCCACATTGATGCTTTGGAATTGCTCAACTCCCTCCATAGAGGAGTTTTTCACGTTTTTATGCAATTTGAGACATAACTTGGTCTATTCGCGTCTTTACCTTATGAAACGTGGCACGAAGGCTCAACTAGCAAGTTAGACTTTTAAGAGCACTAAATAGAGTACAACGGTCCACATTGATGCTTTGGAATTGCTAAACTCTCTCCATAGAGGAGCTTTTCTCGTTTTTGTGCAATTTGGCACATAACTTGGTCTATTCGCGTCTTTACCTTATGAAACGTGGCACGAAGGATCAACTAGCAAGTTAGACTTTTAAGAGCACTAAATAGAGTACAACGGTCCACATTGATGCTTTGGAATTGCTCAACTCTCTCCATAGAGGAGCTTTTCACGTTTTTGGGCAATTTGAGACATAACTTGGTCTATTCGCGTCTTTACCTAATGAAACGTGGCACGAAGGCTCAACTAGCAAGTTAGACTTTGAAGAGCACTAAATAGAGTACAACAGTCCACATTGATGCTTTGGAATTGCTCAACTCCCTCCATAGAGGAGCTTTTCACGTTTTTATGCAATTTGAGACATAACTTGGTCTATTCGCGTCTTTACCTTATGAAACGTGGCACGAAGGCTCAACTAGCAAGTTAGACTTTTAAGAGCACTAAATATAGTACAACGGTCCACATTGATGCTTTGGAATTGCTAAACTCTCTCCATAGAGGAGCTTTTCTCGTTTTTGTGCAATTTGACACATAACTTGGACTATTCGCGTCTTTACCTTATCAAACGTGGCACGAAGGCTCAACTAGCAAGTTAGAATTTTAAGAGCACTAAATAGAGTACAACGGTCCACATTGATGCTTTGGAAGTGCTCAACTCCCTCCATAGAAGAGCTTTTCACGTTTTGGTGCAATTTGAGACATAACTTGGTCTATTCGCGTCTTTACCTTATGAAACGTGGCACGATGGCTCAACTAGCAAGTTAGACTTTTAAGAGCACTAAATAGAGTTCAACGGTCCACATTGATGCTTTGGAATTGCTCAACTCTCTCCATGGAGGAGCTTTTCACGTTTTTGTGCAATTTCAAACATAACTTGTTCTATTCGCATATTTACCTTACGAAACGTGGCACGAAGGCTCAACTAGCAGGTTAAACTTTTAAGAGCACTAAGTAGAGTATAACGGTCCACATTGATGCTTTGGAAATGCTCAACTCTCTCCATAGAGGTGCATTTCACGTTTTTGTGCAATTTGAGAGATAACTTGGTCTATTCGCGTCTTTACCTTATGAAACGTGGCACGAAGGCTCAACTAGCAAGTTAGACTTTTAACAGCACTAAATAGAGTACAACGGTCCACATTGATGCTTTGGAAGTGCTCAACTCCCTCCATAGAAGAGCTTTTCACGTTTTTGTGCAATTTGAGACATAACTTGGTCTATTCGCGTCTTTACCTAATGAAACGTGGCACGAAGGCTCAACTTGCAAGTTAGACTTTGAAGAGCACTAAATAGAGTACAACAGTCCACATTGATGCTTTGGAATTGCTCAACTCCCTCCATAGAGGAGCTTTTCACGTTTTTGTGCAATTTGAAACATAACTTGGTCTATTCGCGTCTTTACCTTATGAAACGTGGCACGAAGGCTCAACTAGCAAGTTAGACTTTTAAGAGCACTAAATAGAGTACAACGGTCCACATTGATGCTTTGGAATTGCTAAACTCTCTCCATAGAGGAGCTTTTCTCGTTTTTGTGCAATTTGACACATAACTTGGTCTATTCGCGTCTTCACCTTATGAAACGTGGCACGAAGGATCAACTAGCAAGTTAGACTTTTAAGAGCACTAAATAGAGTACAACGGTCCACATTGATGCTTTGGAAGTGCTCAACTCCCTCCATAGAAGAGCTTTTCACGTTTTTGTGCAATTTGAGACATAACTTGGTCTATTCGCGTCTTTACCTTATGAAACGTGGCACGATGGCTCAACTAGCAAGTTAGACTTTTAAGAGCACTAAATAGAGTTCAACGGTCCACATTGATGCTTTGGAATTGCTCAACTCTCTCCATGGAGGAGCTTTTTCACGTTTTTGTGCAATTTCAAACATAACTTGGTCTATTCGCATATTTACCTTACGAAACGTGGCACGAAGGCTCAACTAGCAGGTTAGACTTTTAAGAGCACTAAGTAGAGTATAACGGTCCACATTGATGCTTTGGAAATGCTCAACTCTCTCCATAGAGGTGCATTTCACGTTTTTGTGCAATTTGAGAGATAACTTGGTCTATTCGCGTCTTTACCTTATGAAACGTGGCACGAAGGCTCAACTAGCAAGTTAGACTTTTGACAGCACTAAATAGAGTACAACGGTCCACATTGATGCTTTGGAAGTGCTCAACTCCCTCCATAGAAGAGCTTTTCACGTTTTTGTGCAATTTGAGACATAACTTGGTCTATTCGCGTCTTTACCTTATGAAACGTGGCACGATGGCTGAACTAGCAAGTTAGACGTTTAAGAGCACTAAATAGAGTTCAACGGTCCACATTGATGCTTTGGAATTGCTCAACTCTCTCCATAGAGGAGCTTTTCACGTTTTTGTGCAATTTCAAACATAACTTGGTCTATTCGCGTCTTTACCTTATGAAACGTTGCACGAAGGCTCAACTAGCAAGTTAGACTTTGAAGAGCACTAAATAGAGTACAACGGTCCACATTGATGCTTTGGAATTGCTCAACTCTCTCCATGGAGGAGCTTTTTCACGTTTTTGTGTAATTTCAAACATAACTTGGTCTATTCGCATATTTACCTTACGAAACGTGGCACGAAGGCTCAACTAGCAGGTTAGACTTTTAAGAGCACTAAGTAGAGTATAACGGTCCACATTGATGCTTTGGAAATGCTCAACTCTCTCCATAGAGGTGCATTTCACGTTTTTGTGCAATTTGAGAGATAACTTGGTCTATTCGCGTCTTTACCTTATGAAACGTGGCACGAAGGCTCAACTAGCAAGTTAGACTTTTGACAGCACTAAATAGAGTACAACGGTCCACATTGATGCTTTGGAAGTGCTCAACTCCCTCCATAGAAGAGCTTTTCACGTTTTTGTGCAATTTGAGAGATAACTTGGTCTATTCGCGTCTTTACCTTATGAAACGTGGCACGAAGGCTCAACTAGCAAGTTAGACTTTTGACAGCACTAAATAGAGTACAACGGTCCACATTGATGCTTTGGAAGTGCTCAACTCCCTCCATAGAAGAGCTTTTCACGTTTTTGTGCAATTTGAGACATAACTTGGTCTATTCGCGTCTTTACCTTATGAAACGTGGCACGATGGCTGAACTAGCAAGTTAGACGTTTAAGAGCACTAAATAGAGTTCAACGGTCCACATTGATGCTTTGGAATTGCTCAACTCTCTCCATAGAGGAGCTTTTCACGTTTTTGTGCAATTTCAAACATAACTTGGTCTATTCGCGTCTTTACCTTATGAAACGTTGCACGAAGGCTCAACTAGCAAGTTAGACTTTGAAGAGCACTAAATAGAGTACAACGGTCCACATTGATGCTTTGGAATTGCTCAACTCTCTCCATGGAGGAGCTTTTTCACGTTTTTGTGCAATTTCAAACATAACTTGGTCTATTCGCATATTTACCTTACGAAACGTGGCACGAAGGCTCAACTAGCAGGTTAGACTTTTAAGAGCACTAAGTAGAGTATAACGGTCCACATTGATGCATTGGAAATGCTCAACTCTCTCCATAGAGGTGCATTTCACGTTTTTGTGCAATTTGAGAGATAACTTGGTCTATTCGCGTCTTTACCTTATGAAACGTGGCACGAAGGCTCAACTAGCAAGTTAGACTTTTGACAGCACTAAATAGAGTACAACGGTCCACATTGATGCTTTGGAAGTGCTCAACTCCCTCCATAGAAGAGCTTTTCACGTTTTTGTGCAATTTGAGAGATAACTTGGTCTATTCGCGTCTTTACCTTATGAAACGTGGCAGGAAGGCTCAACTAGCAAGTTAGACTTTTGACAGCACTAAATAGAGTACAACGGTCCACATTGATGCTTTGGAAGTGCTCAACTCCCTCCATAGAAGAGCTTTTCACGTTTTTGTGCAATTTGAGACATAACTTGGTCTATTCGCGTCTTTACCTTATGAAACGTGGCACGATGGCTGAACTAGCAAGTTAGACGTTTAAGAGCACTAAATAGAGTTCAACGGTCCACATTGATGCTTTGGAATTGCTCAACTCTCTCCATAGAGGAGCTTTTCACGTTTTTGTGCAATTTCAAACATAACTTGGTCTATTCGCGTCTTTACCTTATGAAACATTGCACGAAGGCTCAACTAGCAAGTTAGACTTTGAAGAGCACTAAATAGAGTACAACGGTCCACATTGATGCTTTGGAATTGCTCAACTCTCTCCATGGAGGAGCTTTTTCACGTTTTTGTGCAATTTCAAACATAACTTGGTCTATTCGCATATTTACCTTACGAAACGTGGCACGAAGGCTCAACTAGCAGGTTAGACTTTTAAGAGCACTAAGTAGAGTATAACGGTCCACATTGATGCATTGGAAATGCTCAACTCTCTCCATAGAGGTGCATTTCACGTTTTTGTGCAATTTGAGAGATAACTTGGTCTATTCGCGTCTTTACCTTATGAAACGTGGCACGAAGGCTCAACTAGCAAGTTAGACTTTTGACAGCACTAAATAGAGTACAACGGTCCACATTGATGCTTTGGAAGTGCTCAACTCCCTCCATAAAAGAGCTTTTCACGTTTTTGTGCAATTTGAGACATAACTTGGTCTATTCGCGTCTTTACCTTATGAAACGTGGCACGATGGCTGAACTAGCAAGTTAGACATTTAAGAGCACTAAATAGAGTTCAACGGTCCACATTGATGCTTTGGAATTGCTCAACTCTCTCCATAGAGGAGCTTTTCACGTTTTTGTGCAATTTCAAACATAACTTGGTCTATTCGCGTCTTTACCTTATGAAACGTTGCACGAAGGCTCAACTAGCAAGTTAGACTTTGAAGAGCACTAAATAGAGTACAACGGTCCACATTGATGCTTTGGAATTGCTCAACTCTCTCCATGGAGGAGCTTTTCACATTTTTGTGCAATTTGAGACATAACTTTGTCTATTCGCGTCTTTACCTTATGAAACGTGGCACGAAGTCTCAACTAGCAAGTTAGACTTTTAAGAGCACTAAGTAGAGTATGACAGTCCACATTGATGCTTTGGAAATGCTCAACTCCCTCCATAGAGGAGCTTTTCTCGTTTTTGTGCAATTTGACACATAACTTGGTCTATTCGCGTCTTTACCTTATGAAACGTGGCACGAAGGCTCAACTAGCAAGTTAGACTTTTAAGAGCACTAAATAGAGTACAACGGTCCACATTGATGCTTTGGAAGTGCTCAACTCCCTCCATAGAAGAGCTTTTCACGTTTTTGTGCAATTTGAGGCATAACTTGGTCTATTCGCGTCTTTACCTTATGAAACCTGGCACGATGGCTCAACTAGCAAGTTAGACTTTTAAGAGCACTAAATAGAGTTCAACGGTCCACATTGATGCTTTGGAAGTGCTCAACTCCCTCCATAGAAGAGCTTTTCACGTTTTTGTGCAATGTGAGACATAACTTGGTCTATTCGCGTCTTTACCTTATGAAACGTGGCACGATGGCTCAACTAGCAAGTTAGACTTTTAAGAGCACTAAATAGAGTTCAATGGTCCACATTGATGCTTTAGAATTGCTCAAATCTCTCCATGGAGGAGCTTTTCACGTTTTTGTGCAATTTCAAACATAACTTGGTCTATTCGCATATTTACCTTACGAAACGTGGCACGAAGGCTCAACTAGCAGGTTAGACTTTAAGAGCACTAAGTAGAGTATAACGGTCCACATTGATGCTTTGGAAATGCTCAACTCTCTCCATAGAGGTGCATTTCACGTTTTTGTGCAATTTGAGAGATAACTTGGTCTATTCGCGTCTTTACCTTATGAAACGTGGCACGAAGGCTCAACTAGCAAGTTAGACTTTTAAGAGCACTAAATAGAGTACAACGGTCCACATTGATGCTTTGGAAATTCTCTACTCCCTCCATAGAAGAGCTTTTCACGTTTTTGTGCAATTTGAGACATAACTTGGTCTATTCGCGTCTTTACCTTATGAAACATGGCACGATGGCTCAACTAGCAAGTTAGACGTTTAAGAGCACTAAATAGAGTTCAACGGTCCACATTGATGCTTTGGAATTGCTCAACTCTCTCCATAGAGGAGCTTTTCACGTTTTTGTGCAATTTCAAACATAACTTGGTCTATTCGCGTCTTTACCATATGAAACGTTGCACGAAGGCTCAACTAGCAAGTTAGACTTGAAGAGCACTAAATAGAGTACAACGGTCCACATTGATGCTTTGGAATTGCTCAACTCTCCCCATGGAGGAGCTTTTCACGTTTTTGTGCAATTTGAGACATAACTTTGTCTATTCGCGTCTTTACCTTATGAAACGTGGCACGAAGTCTCAACTAGCAAGTTAGACTTTTAAGAGCACTAAGTAGAGTACGACGGTCCACATTGATGCTTTGGAAATGCTCACCTCTCTCCAGAGGAGCTTTTCACGTTTTTGTGCAATTTGAGACATAACTTGGTCTATTCGCGTCTTTCCCTTATGAAACGTGGCACGAAGGCTCAACTAGCAAGTTAGACTTTTAAGAGCACTAAATAGAGTACAACGATCCACATTGATGCTTTGAAATTGCTAAACTCTCTCCATAGAGGAGCTTTTTTCGTTTTTGTACAATTTGACACATAACTTGGTCTATTCGCGTCTTTACCTTATGAAACGTGACACGAAGGCTCAACTAGCAAGTTAGACTTTTAAGAGCACTAAATAGAGTACAACGGTCCACATTGATGCTTTGGAAGTGCTCAACTCACTCCATAGAAGAGCTTTTCACGTTTTTGTGCAATTTGAGACATAACCTGGTCTATTCGCGTCTTTACCTAATGAAATGTGGCATGAAGGCTCAACTAGCAAGTTAGACTTTTAAGAGCACTAAATAGAGTACAACGGTCCACATTGATGCTTTGGAATCGCTCAACTCTCTCCATAGAGGAACTTTTCACGTTTTTGTGCAATTTGAGACATAACTTGGTTTATTCGCGTCTTTACCATATGAAACGTGGCATGATGGCTGAACTAGCAAGTTAGACGTTTAAGAGCACTAAATAGAGTTCAACGGTCCACATTGATGCTTTGGAATTGGTCAACTCCCTCCATAGAAGAGCTTTTCACGTTTTTGTGCAATTTGAGACATAACTTGGTCTATTCGCGTCTTTACCTTATGAAACGTGGCACGATGGCTCAACTAGCAAGTTAGACTTTTAAGAGCACTAAATAGAGTTCAATGGTCCACATTGATGCTTTAGAATTGCTCAAATCTCTCCATGGAGGAGCTTTTCACGTTTTTGTGCAATTTCAAACATAACTTGGTCTATTCGCATATTTACCTTACGAAACGTGGCACGAAGGCTCAACTAGCAGGTTAGACTTTTAAGAGCACTAAGTAGAGTATAACGGTCCACATTGATGCTTTGGAAATGCTCAACTCTCTCCATAGAGGGGCATTTCACGTTTTTGTGCAATTTGAGAGATAACTTGGTCTATTCGCGTCTTTACCTTATGAAACGGGGCACAAAGGCTCAACTAGCAAGTTAGACTTTTAAGAGCACTAAATAGAGTACAACGGTCCATATTGATGCTTTGGAAGTGCTCTACTCCCTCCATAGAAGAGCTTTTCACGTTTTTGTGCAATTTGAGACATAACTTGGTCTATTCGCGTCTTTACCTTATGAAACGTGGCACGATGGCTCAACTAGCAAGTTAGACGTTTAAGAGCACTAAATAGAGTTCAACGGTCCACATTGATGCTTTGGAATTGCTCAACTCTCTCCATAGAGGAGCTTTTCACGTTTTTGTGCAATTTCAAACATAACTTGGTCTATTCGCGTCTTTACCTTATGAAACGTTGCACGAAGGCTCAACTAGCAAGTTAGACTTGAAAAGCACTAAATAGAGTACAACGGTCCACATTGATGCTTTGGAATTGCTCAACTCTCCCCATGGAGGAGCTTTTCACGTTTTTGTGCAATTTGAGACATAACTTTGTCTATTCGCGTCTTTACCTTATGAAACGTGGCACGAAGTCTCAACTAGCAAGTTAGACTTTTAAGAGCACTAAGTAGAGTACGACGGTCCACATTGATGCTTTGGAAATGCTCACCTCTCTCCAGAGGAGCTTTTCAGGTTTTTGTGCAATTTGAGACATAACTTGGTCTATTCGCGTCTTTACCTTATGAAACGTGGCACGAAGTCTCAACTAGCAAGTTAAACTTTTAAGAGCACTAAGTAGAGTACGACGGTCCACATTGATGCTTTGGAAATGCTCACCTCTCTCCATAGAGGAGCTTTTCACGTTTTTGTACAATTTGACACATAACTTGGTCTATTCGCATCTTTCCCTTATGAAACGTGGCACGAAGGCTCAACTAGCAAGTTAGACTTTTAAGAGCACTAAATAGAGTACAACGGTCCACATTGATGCTTTGGAATTGCTAAACTCTCTCCATAGAGGAGCTTTTCTCGTTTTTGTGCAATTTGACACATAACTTGGTCTATTCGCGTCTTTACCTTATGAAACGTGGCACGAAGGCTCAACTAGCAAGTTAGAACTTTAAGAGCACTAAATAGAGTACAACGGTCCACATTGATGCTTTGGAATTGCTAAACTCTCTCCATAGAGGAGCTTTTCTCGTTTTTGTGCAATTTGATACATAACTTGGTCTATTCGCGTCTTTACCTTATGAAATGTGGCACGATGCCTCAACTAGCAAGTTAGAATTTTAAGAGCACTAAATAGAGTACAAAGGTCCACATTGATGCTTTGGAATTGCTAAACTCTCTCCATAGAGGAGCTTTTCTCGTTTTTGTGCAATTTGACACATAACTTGGTCTATTCGCGTCTTTACCTTATGAAACGTGGCAAGAAGGCTCAACTAGCAAGTTAGACTTTTAAGAGCACTAAATAGAGTACAACGGTCCACATTGATGCTTTGGAATCGCTCAACTCTCTCCATAGAGGAACTTTTCACGTTTTTGTGCAATTTGAGACATAACTTGGTTTATTCGCGTCTTTACCTTATGAAACGTGGCATGATGGCTGAACTAGCAAGTTAGACGTTTAAGAGCACTAAATAGAGTTCAACGGTCCACATTGATGCTTTGGAATTGGTCAACTCCCTCCATAGAAGAGCTTTTCACGTTTTTGTGCAATTTGAGACATAACTTGGTCTATTCGCGTCTTTACCTTATGAAACGTGGCACGATGGCTCAACTAGCAAGTTAGACTTTTAAGAGCACTAAATAGAGTTCAATGGTCCACATTGATGCTTTAGAATTGCTCAAATCTCTCCATGGAGGAGCTTTTCACGTTTTTGTGCAATTTCAAACATAACTTGGTCTATTCGCATATTTACCTTACGAAACGTGGCACGAAGGCTCAACTAGCAGGTTAGACTTTTAAGAGCACTAAGTAGAGTATAACGGTCCACATTGATGCTTTGGAAATGCTCAACTCTCTCCATAGAGGGGCATTTCACGTTTTTGTGCAATTTGAGAGATAACTTGGTCTATTCGCGTCTTTACCTTATGAAACGTGGCACAAAGGCTCAACTAGCAAGTTAGACTTTTAAGAGCACTAAATAGAGTACAACGGTCCACATTGATGCTTTGGAAGTGCTCTACTCCCTCCAGAGAAGAGCTTTTCACGTTTTTGTGCAATTTGAGACATAACTTGGTCTATTCACGTCTTTACCTTATGAAACGTGGCACGATGGCTCAACTAGCAAGTTAGACGTTTAAGAGCACTAAATAGAGTTCAACGGTCCACATTGATGCTTTGGAATTGCTCAACTCTCTCCATAGAGGAGCTTTTCACGTTTTTGTGCAATTTCAAACATAACTTGGTCTATTCGCGTCTTTACCTTATGAAACGTTGCACGAAGGCTCAACTAGCAAGTTAGACTTGAAAAGCACTAAATAGAGTACAATGGTCCACATTGATGCTTTGGAATTGCTCAACTCTCCCCATGGAGGAGCTTTTCACGTTTTTGTGCAATTTGAGACATAACTTTGTCTATTCGCGTCTTTACCTTATGAAACGTGGCACGAACTCTCAACTAGCAAGTTAGACTTTTAAGAGCACTAAGTAGAGTACGACGGTCCACATTGATGCTTTGGAAATGCTCACCTCTCTCCAGAGGAGCTTTTCACGTTTTTGTGCAATTTGAGACATAACTTGGTCTATTCGCGTCTTTACCTTATGAAACGTGGCACGAAGTCTCAACTAGCAAGTTAAACTTTTAAGAGCACTAAGTAGAGTACGACGGTCCACATTGATGCTTTGGAAATGCTCACCTCTCTCCATAGAGGAGCTTTTCACGTTTTTGTACAATTTGACACATAACTTGGTCTATTCGCATCTTTCCCTTATGAAACGTGGCACGAAGGCTCAACTAGCAAGTTAGACTTTTAAGAGCACTAAATAGAGTACAACGGTCCACATTGATGCTTTGGAATTGCTAAACTCTCTCCATAGAGGAGCTTTTCTCGTTTTTGTGCAATTTGACACATAACTTGGTCTATTCGCGGCTTTACCTTATGAAACGTGGCACGAAGGCTCAACTAGCAAGTTAGAACTTTAAGAGCACTAAATAGAGTACAACGGTCCACATTGATGCTTTGGAATTGCTAAACTCTCTCCATAGAGGAGCTTTTCTCGTTTTTGTGCAATTTGATACATAACTTGGTCTATTCGCGTCTTTACCTTATGAAACGTGGCACGATGGCTCAACTAGCAAGTTAGAATTTTAAGAGCACTAAATAGAGTACAAAGGTCCACATTGATGCTTTGGAATTGCTAAACTCTCTCCATAGAGGAGCTTTTCTCGTTTTTGTGCAATTTGACACATAACTTGGTCTATTCGCGTCTTTACCTTATGAAACGTGGCAAGAAGGCTCAACTAGCAAGTTAGAATTTTAAGAGCACTAAATAGAGTACAACGGTCCACATTGATGCTTTGGAATTGCTAAACTCTCTCCACAGAGGAGCTTTTCTCGTTTTTGTGCAATTTGATACATAAGTTGGTCTATTCGCGTCTTTACCTTATGAAACGTGGCACGATGGCTCAACAAGCAAGTTAGACTTTTAAGAGCACTAAATAGAGTACGACGGTCCACATTGATGCTTTGGAAATGCTCACCTCTCTCCATAGAGGAGCTTTTCACGTTTTTGTGCAATTTGAGACATAACTTGTTCTATTCGCGTCTTTACCTTATGAAACGTAGCACGAAGTCTCAACTAGCAAGTTAAACTTTTAAGATCACTAAGTAGAGTACGACGGTCCACATTGATGCTTTGGAAATGCTCACCTCTCTCCATAGAGGAGCTTTTCACGTTTTTGTGCAATTTGAGACATAACTTGGTCTATTCGCGTCTTTACCTTATGAAACGTGGCACGAAGGCTCAACTAGCAAGTTAGAACTTTAAGAGCACTAAATAGAGTACAACGGTCCACATTGATGCTTTGGAATTGCTAAACTCTCTCCATAGAGGAGCTTTTTTCGTTTTTGTACAGTTTGACACATAACTTGGTCTATTCGCGTCTTTACCTTATGAAACGTGACACGAAGGCTCAACTAGCAAGTTAGACTTTTAAGAGCACTAAATAGAGTACAACGGTCCACATTGATGCTTTGGAAGTGCTCAACTCGTCCATAGAAGAGCTTTTCACGTTTTTGTGCAATTTGAGACATAACCTGGTCTATTCGCGTCTTTACCTAATGAAATGTGGCATGAAGGCTCAACTAGCAAGTTAGACTTTTAAGAGCACTAAATAGAGTACAACGGTCCACATTGATGCTTTGGAATCGCTCAACTCTCTCCATAGAGGAACTTTTCACGTTTTTGTGCAATTTGAGACATAACTTGGTTTATTTGCGTCTTTACCTTATGAAACGTGGCACGATGGCTGAACTAGCAAGTTAGACGTTTAAGAGCACTAAATAGAGTTCAACGGTCCACATTGATGCTTTGGAATTGCTCAACTCTCTCCATAGAGGAGCTTTTCACGTTTTTGTGCAATTTCAAACATAACTTGGTGTATTCGCGTCTTTACCTTATGAAACGTTGCACGAAGGCTCAACTAGCAAGTTAGACTTTGAAGAGCACTAAATAGAGTACAACGGTCCACATTGATGCTTTGGAATTGCTCAACTCTCTCCATGGAGGAGCTTTTCACATTTTTATGCAATTTGAGACATAACTTTGTCTATTCGCGTCTTTACCTTATGAAACGTGGCACGAAGTCTCAACTAGCAAGTTAGACTTTTAAGAGAACTAAGTAGAGTACGACGGTCCACATTGATGCTTTGGAAATGCTCAACTCCCTCCATAGAGGAGCTTTTCTCGTTTTTCTGCAATTTGACACATAACTTGGTCTATTCGCGTCTTTACCTTATGAAACGTGGCACAAAGGCTCAACTAGCAAGTTAGACTTTTAAGAGCACTAAATAGAGTACAACGGTCCACATTGATGCTTTGGAAGTGCTCAACTCCCTCCATAGAAGAGCTTTTCACGTTTTTGTGCAATTTGAGACATAACTTGGTCTATTCGCGTCTTTACCTTATGAAACGTGGCACGATGGCTCAACTAGCAAGTTAGACTTTTAAGAGAACTAAATAGAGTTCAACGGTCCACATTGATGCTTTGGAATTGCTCAACTCCCTCCATAGAAGAGCTTTTCACGTTTTTGTGCAATTTGAGACATAACTTGGTCTATTCGCGTCTTTACCTTATGAAACGTGGCACGATGGCTCAACTAGCAAGTTAGACTTTTAAGAGCACTAAATAGAGTTCAATGGTCCACATTGATGCTTTAGAATTGCTCAAATCTCTCCATGGAGGAGCTTTTCACGTTTTTGTGCAATTTCAAACATAACTTGGTCTATTCGCCTATTTACCTTACGAAACGTTGCACGAAGGCTCAACTAGCAGGTTAGACTTTTAAGAGCACTAAGTAGAGTATAACGGTCCACATTGAGGCTTTGGAAATGCTCAACTCTCTCCATAGAGGTGCATTTCACGTTTTTGTGCAATTTGAGAGATAACTTGGTCTATTCGCGTCTTTACCTTATGAAACGTGGCACGAAGGCTCAACTAGCAAGTTAGACTTTTAAGAGCACTAAATAGAGTACAGCGGTCCACATTGATGCTTTGGAAGTGCTCAACTCCCTCCATAGAAGAGCTTTTCACGTTTTTGTGCAATTTGAGACATAACTTGGTCTATTCGCGTCTTTACCTTATGAAACGTGGCACGATGGCTCAACTAGCAAGTTGGACGTTTAAGAGCACTAAATAGAGTTCAACGGTCCACATTGATGCTTTGGAATTGCTCAACTCTCTCCATAGAGGAGCTTTTCACGTTTTTGTGCAATTTCAAACATAACTTGGTCTATTCGCGTCTTTACCTTATGAAACGTTGCACGAAGGCTCAACTAGCAAGTTAGACTTAAAGAGCACTAAATAGAGTACAACGGTCCACATTGATGCTTTGGAATTGCTCAACTCTCCCCATGGAGGAGCTTTTCACGTTTTTGTGCAATTTGAGACATAACTTTGTCTATTCGCGTCTTTACCTTATGAAACGTGGCACGAAGTCTCAACTAGCAAGTTAGACTTTTAAGAGCACTAAGTAGAGTACGACGGTCCACATTGATGCTTTGGAAATGCTCACCTCTCTCCAGAGGAGCTTTTCACGTTTTTGTGCAATTTGAGACATAACTTGGTCTATTCGCGTCTTTACCTTATGAAACGTGGCACGAAGTCTCAACTAGCAAGTTAAACTTTTAAGAGCACTAAGTAGAGTACGACGGTCCACATTGATGCTTTGGAAATGCTCACCTCTCTCCATAGAGGAGCTTTTCACGTTTTTGTACAAATTGACACATAACTTGGTCTATTCGCGTCTTTCCCTTATGAAACGTGGCACGAAGGCTCAACTAGCAAGTTAGACTTTTAAGAGCACTAAATAGAGTACAACGGTCCACATTGATGCTTTGGAATTACTAAACTCTCTCCATCGAGGAGCTTTTCTCGTTTTTGTGCAATTTGACACATAACTTGGTCTATTCGCGTCTTTACCTTATGAAACGTGGCACGAAGGCTCAACTAGCAAGTTAGAATTTTAAGAGCACTAAATAGAGTACAACGGTCCACATTGATGCTTTGGAATTGCTAAACTCTCTCCATAGAGGAGCTTTTCTCGTTTTTGTGCAATTTGATACATAACTTGGTCTATTCACGTCTTTACCTTATGAAACGTGGCACGATGGCTCAACTAGCAGGTTAGACTTTTAAGAGCACTCAGTAGAGTACAACGGTCCACATTGATGCTTTGGAATTGCTAAACTCTCTCCATAGAGGAGCTTTTCTCGTTTTTGTGCAATTTGATACCTAACTTGGTCTATTCGCGTCTTTACCTTATGAAACGTGGCACGATGGCTCAACAAACAAGTTAGACTTTTAAGAGCACTAAATAGAGTACGACGGTCCACATTGATACTTTGGAAATGCTCACCTCTCTCCATAGAGGAGCTTTTCACGTTTTTGTGCAATTTGAGACATAACTTGGTCTATTCGCGTCTTTACCTTATGAAACGTGGCACGAAGTCTCAACTAGCAAGTTAAACTTTTAAGATCACTAAGTAGAGTACGACGGTCCACATTGATGCTTTGGAAATGCGCACCTCTCTCCATAGAGGAGCTTTTCACGTTTTTGTGCAATTTGAGACATAACTTGGTCTATTCGCGTCTTTCCCTTATGAAACGTGGCACGAAGGCTCAACTAGCAAGTTAGACTTTTAAGAGCACTAAATAGAGTACAACGATCCACATTGAAGCTTTGAAATTGCTAAACTCTCTCCATAGAGGAGCTTTTTTCGTTTTTGTACAATTTGACACATAACTTGGTCTATTCGCGTCTTTACCTTACGAAACGTGACACGAAGGCTCAACTAGCAAGCTAGACTTTTAAGAGCACTAAATAGAGTACAACGGTCCACATTGATGCTTTGGAAGTGCTCAACTCCCTCCATAGTAGAGCTTTTCACGTTTTTGTGCAATTTGAGACATAACCTGGTCTATTCGCGTCTTTACCTAAAGAAATGTGGCATGAAGGCTCAACTAGCAAGTTAGACTTTTAAGAGCACTAAATAGAGTACAACGGTCCACATTGATGCTTTGGAATCGCTCAACTTTCTCCATGGAGGAACTTTTCACGTTTTTGTGCAATTTGAGACATAACTTGGTTTATTCGCGTCTTTACCTTATGAAACGTGGCACAATGGCTCAACTAGCAAGTTAGACTTTTAAGAGCACTAAATAGAGTTCAACGGTCCACATTGATGCTTTGGAACTGCTCAACTCTCTCCATAGAGGAGCTTTTCACGTTTTTGTGCAATTTCAAGCATAACTTGGTCTATTCGCATATTTACCTTACGAAACGTGGCACGAAGGCTCAACTAGCAGGTTAGACTTTTAAGAGCACTCAGTAGAGTACAACGGTCCACATTGATGCTTTGGAATTGCTAAACTCTCTCCATAGAGGAGCTTTTCTCGTTTTTGTGCAATTTGATACATAACTTGGTCTATTCGCGTCTTTACCTTATGAAACGTGGCACGATGGCTCAACTAGCAAGTTAGAATTTTAAGAGCACTAAATAGAGTACGACGGTCCACATTGATGCTTTGGAAATGCTCACCTCTCTCCATAGAGGAGCTTTTCACGTTTTTGTGCAATTTGAGACATAACTTGGTCTATTCGCGTCTTTACCTTATGAAACGTGGCACGATGGCTCAACTAGCAAGTTAGACTTTTAAGAGCACTAAATAGAGTACAACGGTCCACATTGATGCTTTGGAATTGCTAAACTCTCTCCATAGAGGAGCTTTTCTCCTTTTTGTGCAATTTGACACATAACTTGGTCTATTCGCGTCTTTACCTTATGAAACGTGGCAAGAAGGCTCAACTAGCAAGTTAGAATTTTAAGAGCACTAAATCGAGTATAACGGTCCACATTGATGCTTTGGAATTGCTAAACTCTCTCCATAGAGGAGCTTTTCTCGTTTTTGTGCAATTTGACACCTAACTTGGTCTATTCGCGTCTTTACCTTATGAAACGTGGCACGATGGCTCAACAAACAAGTTAGACTTTTAAGAGCACTAAATAGAGTACGACGGTCCACATTGATACTTTGGAAATTCTCACCTCTCTCCATAGAGGAGCTTTTCACGTTTTTGTGCAATTTGAGACATAAGTTGGTCTATTCGCGTCTTTACCTTATGAAACGTGGCACGAAGTCTCAACTAGCAAGTTAAACTTTTAAGATCACTAAGTAGAGTACGAAGGTCCACATTGATGCTTTGGAAATGCTCACCTCTCTCCATAGAGGAGCTTTTCACGTTTTTGTGCAATTTGAGACATAACTTGGTCTATTCGCGTCTTTCCCTTATGAAACGTGGCACGAAGCCTCAACTAGCAAGTTAGACTTTTAAGAGCACTAAATAGAGTACAACGATCCACATTGATGCTTTGAAATTGCTAAACTCTCTCCATAGAGGAGTTTTTTTCGTTTTTATACAATTTGACACATAACTTGGTCTATTCGCGTCTTTACCTTATGAAACGTGACACGAAGGCTCAACTAGCAAGTTAGACTTTTAAGAGCACTAAATAGAGGACAACGGTCCACATTGATGCTTTGGAAGTGCTCAACTCCCTCCATAGTAGAGCTTTTCACGTTTTTGTGCAATTTGAGACATAACCTGGTCTATTCGCGTCTTTACCTAATGAAATGTGGCATGAAGGCTCAACTAGCAAGTTAGACTTTTAAGAGCACTAAATAGAGTACAACGGTCCACATTGATGCTTTGGAATCGCTCAACTTTCTCCATGGAGGAACTTTTCACGTTTTTGTGCAATTTGAGACATAACTTGGTTTATTCGCGTCTTTACCTTATGAAACGTGGCACGATGGCTCAACTAGCAAGTTAGACTTTTAAGAGCACTAAATAGAGTTCAACGGTCCACATTGATGCTTTGGAACTGCTCAACTCTCTCCATAGAGGAGCTTTTCACGTTTTTGTGCAATTTCAAGCATAACTTGGTCTATTCGCATATTTACCTTACGAAACGTGGCACGAAGGCTCAACTAGCAGGTTAGACTTTTAAGAGCACTCAGTAGAGTACAACGGTCCACATTGATGCTTTGGAATTGCTAAACTCTCTCCATAGAGGAGCTTTTCTCGTTTTTGTGCAATTTGATACATAACTTGGTGTATTCGCGTCTTTACCTTATGAAACGTGGCACGATGGCTCAACTAGCAAGTTAGAATTTTAAGAGCACTAAATAGAGTACGACGGTCCACATTGATGCTTTGGAAATGCTCACCTCTCTCCATAGAGGAGCTTTTCACGTTTTTGTGCAATTTGAGACATAACTTGGTCTATTCGCGTCTTTACCTTATGAAACGTGGCACGATGGCTCAACTAGCAAGTTAGACTTTTAAGAGCACTAAATAGAGTACAACGGTCCACATTGATGCTTTGGAATTGCTAAACTCTCTCCATAGAGGAGCTTTTCTCCTTTTTGTGCAATTTGACACATAACTTGGTCTATTCGCGTCTTTACCTTATGAAACGTGTCAAGAAGGCTCAACTAGCAAGTTAGAATTTTAAGAGCACTAAATAGAGTACAACGGTCCAGATTGATGCTTTGGAATTGCTAAACTCTCTCCATAGAGGAGCTTTTCTCGTTTTTATGCAATTTGATACCTAACTTGGTCTATTCGCGTCTTTACCTTATGAAACGTGGCACGATGGCTCAACAAACAAGTTAGACTTTTAAGAGCACTAAATAGAGTACGACGGTCCACATTGATGCTTTGGAAATGCTCACCTCTCTCCATAGAGGAGCTTTTCACGTTTTTGTGCAATTTGAGACATAACTTGGTCTATTCGCGTCTTTACCTTATGAAACGTGGCACGAAGTCTCAACAAGCAAGTTAAACTTTTAAGATCACTAAGTAGAGTACGACGGTCCACATTGATGCTTTGGAAATGCTCACCTCTCTCCATAGAGGAGCTTTTCACGTTTTTGTGCAATTTGAGACATAACTTGGTCTATTCGCGTCTTTCCCTTATGAAACGTGGCACGAAGGCTCAACTAGCAAGTTAGACTTTTAAGAGCACTAAATAGAGTACAACGATCCACATTGAAGCTTTGAAATTGCTAAACTCTCTCCATAGAGGAGCTTTTTTCGTTTTTGTACAATTTGACACATAACTTGGTCTATTCGCGTCTTTACCTTATGAAACGTGACACGAAGGCTCAACTAGCAAGTTAGACTTTTAAGAGCACTAAATAGAGTACAACGGTCCACATTGATGCTTTGGAATCGCTCACCTCTCTCCATAGAGGAGCTTTTCACGTTTTTGTGCAATTTGAGACATAACTTGGTCTATTCGCGTCTTTACCTTATGAAACGTGGCACGAAGTCTCAACAAGCAAGTTAAACTTTTAAGATCACTAAGTAGAGTACGACGGTCCACATTGATGCTTTGGAAATGCTCACCTCTCTCCATAGAGGAGCTTTTCACGTTTTTGTGCAATTTGAGACATAACTTGGTCTATTCGCGTCTTTACCTTATGAAACGTGGCACGATGGCTCAACTAGCAAGTTAGAATTTTAAGAGCACTAAATAGAGTACGACGGTCCACATTGATGCTTTGGAAAAGCTCACCTCTCTCCATAGAGGAGCTTTTCACGTTTTTGTGCAATTTGAGACATAACTTGGTCTATTCGCGTCTTTACCTTATGAAACGTGGCACGATGGCTCAACTAGCAAGTTAGACTTTTAAGAGCACTAAATAGAGTACAACGGTCCACATTGATGCTTTGGAATTGCTAAACTCTCTCCATAGAGGAGCTTTTCTCCTTTTTGTGCAATTTGACACATAACTTGGTCTATTCGCGTCTTTACCTTATGAAACGTGGCAAGAAGGCTCAACTAGCAAGTTAGAATTTTAAGAGCACTAAATCGAGTACAACGGTCCACATTGATGCTTTGGAATTGCTAAACTCTCTCCATAGAGGAGCTTTTCTCGTTTTTGTGCAATTTGACACCTAACTTGGTCTATTCGCGTCTTTACCTTATGAAACGTGGCACGATGGCTCAACAAACAAGTTAGACTTTTAAGAGCACTAAATAGAGTACGACGGTCCACATTGATACTTTGGAAATGCTCACCTCTCTCCATAGAGGAGCTTTTCACGTTTTTGTGCAATTTGAGACATAAGTTGGTCTATTCGCGTCTTTACCTTATGAAACGTGGCACGAAGTCTCAACTAGCAAGTTAAACTTTTAAGATCACTAAGTAGAGTACGAAGGTCCACATTGATGCTTTGGAAATGCTCACCTCTCTCCATAGAGGAGCTTTTCACGTTTTTGTGCAATTTGAGACATAACTTGGTCTATTCGCGTCTTTCCCTTATGAAACGTGGCACGAAGCCTCAACTAGCAAGTTAGACTTTTAAGAGCACTAAATAGAGTACAAAGATCCACATTGATGCTTTGAAATTGCTAAACTCTCTCCATAGAGGAGCTTTTTTCGTTTTTATACAATTTGACACATAACTTGGTCTATTCGCGTCTTTACCTTATGAAACGTGGACACGAAGGCTCAACTAGCAAGTTAGACTTTTAAGAGCACTAAATAGAGGACAACGGTCCACATTGATGCTTTGGAAGTGCTCAACTCCCTCCATAGTAGAGCTTTTCACGTTTTTGTGCAATTTGAGACATAACCTGGTCTATTCGCGTCTTTACCTAATGAAATGTGGCATGAAGGCTCAACTAGCAAGTTAGACTTTTAAGAGCACTAAATAGAGTACAACGGTCCACATTGATGCTTTGGAATCGCTCAACTTTCTCCATGGAGGAACTTTTCACGTTTTTGTGCAATTTGAGACATAACTTGGTTTATTCGCGTCTTTACCTTATGAAACGTGGCACGATGGCTCAACTAGCAAGTTAGACTTTTAAGAGCACTAAATAGAGTACGACGGTCCACATTGATGCTTTGGAAATGCTCACCTCTCTCCATAGAGGAGCTTTTCACGTTTTTGTGCAATTTGAGACATAACTTGGTCTATTCGCGTCTTTACCTTATGAAACGTGGCACGATGGCTCAACTAGCAAGTTAGACTTTTAAGAGCACTAAATAGAGTACAACGGTCCACATTGATGCTTTGGAATTGCTAAACTCTCTCCATAGAGGAGCTTTTCTCCTTTTTGTGCAATTTGACACATAACTTGGTCTATTCGCGTCTTTACCTTATGAAACGTGGCAAGAAGGCTCAACTAGCAAGTTAGAATTTTAAGAGCACTAAATAGAGTACAACGGTCCACATTGATGCTTTGGAATTGCTAAACTCTCTCCATAGAGGAGCTTTTCTCGTTTTTGTGCAATTTGATACCTAACTTGGTCTATTCGCGTCTTTACCTTATGAAACGTGGCACGATGGCTCAACAAACAAGTTACACTTTTAAGAGCACTAAATAGAGTACGACGGTCCACATTGATACTTTGGAAATGCTCACCTCTCTCCATTGAGGAGCTTTTCACGTTTTTGTGCAATTTGAGACATAACTTGGTCTATTCGCGTCTTTACCTTATGAAACGTGGCACGAAGGCTCAACTAGCAAGTTAGACTTTTAAGATCACTAAATAGAGTACAACGGTCCACATTGATGCTTTGGAAGTGCTCAACTCCCTCCATAGAAGAGCTTTTCACGTTTTTGTGCAATTTGAGACAAAACTTGGTCTATTCGCGTCTTTACCTTATGAAACGTGGCACGATGGCTCAACTAGCAAGTTAGACTTTTAAGAGCACTAAATAGAGTTCAACGGTCCGCATTGATGCTTTGGAATTGCTCAACTCTCTCCATAGAGGGGCTTTTCACGTTTTTGTGCAATTTCAAACATAACTTGGCCTATTTGCGTCTTTACCTTTTGAAACGTGGCACGAAGGCTCAACTAGCAAGTTAGACTTTTAAGAGCACTAAATAGAGTACAACGGTCCACATTGATGCTTTGGAATTGTTAAACTCTCTCCATAGAGGAGCTTTTCACGTTTTTGTGCAATTTGAGACATAACTTGGTCTATTCGCTCTTTACCTAATGAAACGTGGCACGAAGGCTCAACTAGCAAGTTAGACTTTTAAGAGCACTAAATAGAGTACAACGGTCCACATTGATGCTTTGGAAATGCTAAACTCTCTCCATAGAGGTGCATTTCACGTTTTTGTTCAATTTGAGAGATAACTTGGTCTATTCGCGTCTTTACCTTATGAAACGTGGCAAGAAGGCTCAACTAGCAAGTTAGAATTTTAAGAGCACTAAATAGAGTACAACGGTCCACATTGATGCTTTGGAATTGCTAAACTCTCTCCATAGAGGAGCTTTTCTCGTTTTTGTGCAATTTGACACATAACTTGGTCTATTCGCGTCTTTACCTTATGAAACGAGGCACGATGGCTCAACTAGCAAGTAAGACTTTTAAGAGCACTAAATAGAGTTCAACGATCCACATTGATGCTTTGGAATTGCTCAACTCTCTCCATTGAGGAGCTTTTCTCGTTTTTGTGCAATTTGACACATAACTTGGTCTATTCGCGTCTTTACCGTATGAAACGTGGCACGAAGGCTCAACTAGCAAGTTAGACTTTTAAGAGCACTAAATAGAGTACAACGGTCCACATTGATGCTTTGGAATTGTTAAACTCTCTCCATAGAGGAGCTTTTCACGTTTTTGTGCAATTTGAGACATAACTTGGTCTATTCGCGTCTTTACCTAGTGAAACGTGGCACGAAGGCTCAACTAGCAAGTTAGACTTTTAAGAGCACTAAATAGAGTACAACGGTCCACATTGATGCTTTGGAAATGCTAAACTCTCTCCATAGAGGTGCATTTCACATTTTTGTTCAATTTGAGAGATAACTTGGTCTATTCGCGTCTTTCCCTTATGAAACGTGGCACGAAGCCTCAACTAGCAAGTTAGACTTTTAAGAGCACTAAATAGAGTACAAAGATCCACATTGATGCTTTGAAATTGCTAAACTCTCTCCATAGAGGAGCTTTTTTCGTTTTTATACAATTTGACACATAACTTGGTCTATTCGCGTCTTTACCTTATGAAACGTGACACGAAGGCTCAACTAGCAAGTTAGACTTTTAAGAGCACTAAATAGAGGACAACGGTCCACATTGATGCTTTGGAAGTGCTCAACTCCCTCCATAGTAGAGCTTTTCACGTTTTTGTGCAATTTGAGACATAACCTGGTCTATTCGCGTCTTTACCTAATGAAATGTGGCATGAAGGCTCAACTAGCAAGTTAGACTTTTAAGAGCACTAAATAGAGTACAACGGTCCACATTGATGCTTTGGAATCGCTCAACTTTCTCCATGGAGGAACTTTTCACGTTTTTGTGCAATTTGAGACATAACTTGGTTATTCGCGTCTTTACCTTATGAAACGTGGCACGATGGCTCAACTAGCAAGTTAGACTTTTAAGAGCACTAAATAGAGTTCAACGGTCCACATTGATGCTTTGGAACTGCTCAACTCTCTCCATAGAGGAGCTTTTCACGTTTTTGTGCAATTTCAAGCATAACTTGGTCTATTCGCATATTTACCTTACGAAACGTGGCACGAAGGCTCAACTAGCAGGTTAGACTTTTAAGAGCACTCAGTAGAGTACAACGGTCCACATTGATGCTTTGGAATTGCTAAACTCTCTCCATAGAGGAGCTTTTCTCGTTTTTGTGCAATTTGATACATAACTTGGTCTATTCGCGTCTTTACCTTATGAAACGTGGCACGATGGCTCAACTAGCAAGTTAGAATTTTAAGAGCACTAAATAGAGTACGACGGTCCACATTGATGCTTTGGAAATGCTCACCTCTCTCCATACAGGAGCTTTTCACGTTTTTGTGCAATTTGAGACATAACTTGGTCTATTCGCGTCTTTACCTTATGAAACGTGGCACGATGGCTCAACTAGCAAGTTAGACTTTTAAGAGCACTAAATAGAGTACAACGGTCCACATTGATGCTTTGGAATTGCTAAACTCTCTCCATAGAGGAGCTTTTCTCCTTTTTGTGCAATTTGACACATAACTTGGTCTATTCGCGTCTTTACCTTATGAAACGTGGCAAGAAGGCTCAACTAGCAAGTTAGAATTTTAAGAGCACTAAATAGAGTACAACGGTCCACATTGATGCTTTGGAATTGCTAAACTCTCTCCATAGAGGAGCTTTTCTCGTTTTTGTGCAATTTGATACACTAACTTGGTCTATTCGCGTCTTTACCTTATGAAACGTGGCACGAATGGCTCAACAAACAAGTTACGACTTTTAAGAGCACTAAATAGAGTACGACGGTCCACATTGATACTTTGGAAATGCTCACCTCTCTCCATAGAGGAGCTTTTCACGTTTTTGTGCAATTTGAGACATAACTTGGTCTATTCGCGTCTTTACCTTATGAAACGTGGCACGAAGGCTCAACTAGCAAGTTAGACTTTTAAGATCACTAAATAGAGTACAACGGTCCACATTGATGCTTTGGAAGTGCTCAACTCCCTCCATAGAAGAGCTTTTCACGTTTTTGTGCAATTTGAGACAAAACTTGGTCTATTCGCGTCTTTACCTTATGAAACGTGGCACGATGGCTCAACTAGCAAGTTAGACTTTTAAGAGCACTAAATAGAGTTCAACGGTCCGCATTGATGCTTTGGAATTGCTCAACTCTCTCCATAGAGGGGCTTTTCACGTTTTTGTGCAATTTCAAACATAACTTGGCCTATTCGCGTCTTTACCTTTTGAAACGTGGCACGAAGGCTCAACTAGCAAGTTAGACTTTTAAGAGCACTAAATAGAGTACAACGGTCCACATTGATGCTTTGGAATTGTTAAACTCTCTCCATAGAGGAGCTTTTCACGTTTTTGTGCAATTTGAGACATAACTTGGTCTATTCGCGTCTTTACCTAATGAAACGTGGCACGAAGGCTCAACTAGCAAGTTAGACTTTTAAGAGCACTAAATAGAGTACAACGGTCCACATTGATGCTTTGGAAATGCTAAACTCTCTCCATAGAGGTGCATTTCACGTTTTTGTTCAATTTGAGAGATAACTTGGTCTATTCGCGTCTTTACCTTATGAAACGTGGCAAGAACGCTCAACTAGCAAGTTAGAATTTTAAGAGCACTAAATAGAGTACAACGGTCCACATTGATGCTTTGGAATTGCTAAACTCTCTCCATAGAGGAGCTTTTCTCGTTTTTGTGCAATTTGACACATAACTTGGTCTATTCGCGTCTTTACCTTATGAAACGAGGCACGATGGCTCAACTAGCAAGTAAGACTTTTAAGAGCACTAAATAGAGTTCAACGATCCACATTGATGCTTTGGAATTGCTCAACTCTCTCCATTGAGGAGCTTTTCTCGTTTTTGTGCAATTTGACACATAACTTGGTCTATTCGCAGTCTTTACCGTATGAACGTGGCACGAAGGCTCAACTAGCAAGTTAGACTTTTAAGAGCACTAAATAGAGTACAACGGTCCACATTGATGCTTTGGAATTGTTAAACTCTCTCCATAGAGGAGCTTTTCACGTTTTTGTGCAATTTGAGACATAACTTGGTCTATTCGCGTCTTTACCTAGTGAAACGTGGCACGAAGGCTCAACTAGCAAGTTAGACTTTTAAGAGCACTAAATAGAGTACAACGGTCCACATTGATGCTTTGGAAATGCTAAACTCTCTCCATAGAGGTGCATTTCACATTTTTGTTCAATTTGAGAGATAACTTGGTCTATTCGCGTCTTTACCTTATGAAACGTGGCACGAAGGCTCAACTAGCAAGTTAGACTTTTAAGAGCACCAAATAGAGTACAACGGTCCACATTGATGCTTTGGAAATGCTAAACTCTCTCCATAGAGGTGCTTTTCACGTTTTTGTGCAATTTGAGACATAACTTGGTCTATTCGCGTCTTTACCTTATGAAACGTGGCACGAAGGCTCAACTAGCAAGTTAGACTTTGAAGAGCACTAAATAGAGTACAACGGTCCACATTGATGTTTTGGAATTGCTCAACTCTCTCCATAGAGGAGCTTTTCTCGTTTTTGTGCAATTTGACACATAACTTGGTCTATTCGCATCTTTACCTTATGAAACGTGGCACGAAGGCTCAACTAGCAAGTTAGACTTTTAAGAGCACTAAATAGAGTACAACGGTCCACATTGATGCTTTGGAATTGTTAAACTCTCTCCATAGAGGAGCTTTTCACGTTTTTGTGCAATTTGAGACATAACTTGGTCTATTCGCGTCTTTACCTAGTGAAACGTGGCACGAAGGCTCAACTAGCAAGTTAGACTTTTAAGAGCACTAAATAGAGTACAACGGTCCACATTGATGCTTTGGAAATGCTAAACTCTCTCCATAGAGGTGCATTTCACATTTTTGTTCAATTTGAGAGATAACTTGGTCTATTCGCGTCTTTACCTTATGAAACGTGGCACGAAGGCTCAACTAGCAAGTTAGACTTTTAAGAGCACCAAATAGAGTACAACGGTCCACATTGATGCTTTGGAAATGCTCAACTCCTCTCCATAGAGGTAGCTTTCACGTTTTTGTGCAATTTGAGACATAACTTGGTCTATTCGCGTCATTTACCTTATGAAACGTGGCACGAAGGCTCAACTAGCAAGTTAGACTTTTAAGAGCACTAAATAGAGTACAACGGTCCACATTGATGCTTTGGAATTGCTCAACTCTCTCCATAGAGGAGCTTTTCACGTTTTTGTGCAATTTGCAGACATAACTTGGTCTATTCGCATGTCTTTACCTTACTGAAACGTGGCACGAAGGCTCAACTAGCAAGTTAGACTTTTAAGAGCACTAAATAGAGTACAACGGTCCACATTGATGCTTTGGAAATTGCTTCAACTCTCTCCATAGAGGTGCGTTTCACGTTTTTGTTCAATTTGAGAGATAACTTGGTCTATTCGCGTCTTTACCTTATGAAACGTGGCACGAAGGCTCAACTAGCAAGTTAGACTTTAAGAGCACTAAATAGAGTACAACGGTCCACATGATGCTTATGGAAATGCTCACCTCCTCTCCATAGAGGATGCTTTTCACGTTTTTTGTGCAATTTGAGACATAACTTGGTCTATTCGCGTCTTTACCTTATGAAACGTGGCACGAAGGCTCAACTAGCAAGTTAGACTTTTAAGAGCACTAAATAGAGTACAACGGTCCACATGATGCTTTGGAATGCTCAACTCTCTCCATAGAGGAGCTTTTCACGTTTTTGTGCAATTTGAACATAACTTGGTCTATTCGCGTCTTTACCTATGAAACGTGGCACGAAGGCTCAACTAGCAAGTTAGACTTTAAGAGCACTAAATAGAGTACAACGGTCCACATTGATGCTTTGGAATTGCTCAACTCTCTCCATAGAGGAGCTTTTCACGTTTTTGTGCAATTTGAGAATAACTTGGTCTATTCGCGTCTTTACCTTATGAAACGTGGCACGAAGGCTCAACTAGCAAGTTAGACTTTTAAGAGCACTAAATAGAGTACAACGGTCCACATTGATGCTTTGGAATTGCTCAACTCTTCCATAGAGGAGCTTTTCACGTTTTTGTGCAATTTGAGACATAACTTGGTCTATTCGTCTTTACCTATGAAACGTGGCACGAAGGCTCAACTAGCAAGTTAGACTTTTAAGAGCACTAAATAGAGTACAACGGTCCACATTGATGCTTTGGAATTGCTCAACTCTCCATAGAGAGTTTTCACGTTTTTGTGCAATTTGAACATAACTTGGTCTTTCGCGTCTTTACCTTATGAAACGTGGCACGAAGGCTCAACTAGCAAGTTAGAATTTAAGAGCACTAAATAGAGTACAACGGCCACATTGATGCTTTGGAATTGCTCAACTCTCTCCATAGAGGGCTTTTCACGTTTTTGTGCAATTTGACAATAACTTGGTCTATTCGCGTCTTTACCTTATGAAACGTGGCACGAAGGCTCAACTAGCAAGTTAGATTTTAGAGCACTAAATAGAGTACAACGGTCCACATTGATGCTTTGGAATGCTCAACTCTCTCCATAGAGGAGCTTTTCACGTTTTTGTGCAATTGAGACATATAACTTGGTCTATTTCGCGTCTTTACCTTATGAAACGTGGCACGAAGGCTCAACTAGCAAGTTAGACTTTTAAGAGCACTAAATAGAGTACAACGGTCCACATTGATGCTTTGGAATTGCTCAACTCTCTCCATAGAGGGCTTTTCACGTTTTTGTGCAATTTGAGACATAACTTGGTTATTCGGTCTTTACCAATGAAACGTGGCACGAAGGCTCAACTAGCAAGTTAGACTTTAAGAGCACTAATAGAGTACAACGGTCCACATTGATGCTTTGGAATTGCTCAACTCTCTCCATAGAGGAGCTTTTCACGTTTTTGTGCAATTTGAGACATAACTTGGTCTATTCGCGTCTTTACCTTATGAAACGTGGCACGAGGCTCAACTAGCAAGTTAGACTTTAAGAGCACTAAATAGAGTACAACGGTCCACATTGATGCTTTGGAATTGCTCAACTCTCCATAGAGGAGCTTTTCACGTTTTTGTGCAATTTGAGACATAACTTGGTCTATTCGCGTCTTTACCTTATGAAACGTGGCACGAAGGCTCAACTAGCAAGTTAGACTTTTAAGAGCACTAAATAGAGTACAACGGTCCACATTGATGCTTTGGAATTGCTCAACTCTCTCCATAGAGGAGCTTTTCACGTTTTTGTGCAATTTGAGACATAACTTGGTCTATTCGCGTCTTTACCTTATGAAACGTGGCACGAAGGCTCAACTAGCAAGTTAGACTTTTAAGAGCACTAAATAGAGTACAACGGTCCACATTGATGCTT
>NW_024056336.1:0-109811 GCF_013401445.1 Tripterygium wilfordii | reverse complement strand
CTCAACTAGCAAGTTAGACTTTGAAGAGCACTAAAATAGAGTACACGGTCCACATTGATGCTTTGGAATTGCTCAACTCTCTCCATAGAGGAGCTTTTCACGTTTTTGTGCTAATTGAGAAATAACTTGGTCTATTCGCGTCTTTACCTTATGAAACGTGGCACGAAGGCTCAACTAGCAAGTTAGACTTTGAAGAGCACTAAATAGAGTACAACGGTCCACATTGATGCTTTGGAATTGCTCAACTCTCTCCATAGAGGAGCTTTTCACGTTTTTGTGCAATTTGAGACATAACTTGGTCTATTCGCGTCTTTACCTTATGAAACGTGGCACGAAAGCTCAACTAGCAAGTTAGACTTTTAAGAGCACTAAATAGAGTACAAAGGTCCACATTGATGCTTTGGAATTGCTCAACTCTCTCCATAGAGGTGCATTTCACGTTTTTGTTCTATTTGAGAGATAACTTGGTCTATTCGCGTCTTTACCTTATGAAACGTGGCACGAAGGCTCACTAGCAAGTTAGACTTTTAAGAGCACTAAATAGAGTACAACGGTCCACATTGATGCTTTGGAATTGCTCAACTCTCTCCATAGAGGAGCTTTTCACGTTTTGTGCAATTGAGACATAACTTGGTCTATTCGCGTCTTTACCTAATGAAACGTGGCACGAAGGCTCAACTAGCAAGTTAGACTTTTAAGAGCACTAAATAGAGTACAACGGTCCACATTGATGCTTTGGAAATTGCTCAACATCTCTCCATAGAGAGTGCATTTCACGTTTTTGTGCTAATTTGAGAGAATAACTTGGTCTATTCGCGTCTTTACCTTATGAAACGTGGCACGAAGGCTCAACTAGCAAGTTAGACTTTTAAGAGCACTAAATAGAGTACAACGGTCCACATTGATGCTTTGGAATTGCTCAACTCTCTCCATAGAGGAGCTTTTCACGTTTTTGTGCAATTTGAGACATAACTTGGTCTATTCGCGTCTTTACCTAATGAAACGTGGCACGAAGGCTCAACTAGCAAGTTAGACTTTTAAGAGCACTAAATAGAGTACAACGGTCCACATTGATGCTTTGGAAATGCTCAACTCTCTCCATAGAGGATGCATTTCACGTTTTTGTGCAATTTGAGAGCATAACTTGGTCTATTCGCGTCTTTACCTTATGAAACGTGGCACGAAGGCTCAACTAGCAAGTTAGACTTTGAAGAGCACTAAATAGAGTACAACGGTCCACATTGATGCTTTGGAATTGCTCAACTCTCTCCATAGAGGTAGCTTTTCACGTTTTTGTGCAATTTGAGACATAACTTGGTCTATTCGCGTCTTTACCTTATGAAAACAGTGGCACGAAGGCTCAACTAGCAAGTTAGACTTTAAGAGCACTAAATAGAGTACAACGGTCCACATTGATGCTTTGGAAGTGCTCAACTCTCTCCATAGAGGAGCTTTTCACGTTTTTGTGCAATTTGAGACATAACTTGGTCTATTCGCGTCTTTACCTTATGAAACGTGGCACGAAGGCTCAACTAGCAAGTTAGACTTTGAAGAGCACTAAATAGAGTACAACGGTCCACATTGATGCTTTGGAATTGCTCAACTCTCTCCATAGAGGAGCTTTTCACGTTTTTGTGCAATTTGAGACATAACTTGGTCTATTCGCGTCTTTACCTTAATGAAACGTGGCACGAAGGCCTCAACTAGCAAGTTAGACTTTGAAGAGCACTAAATAGAGTACAACGGTCCACATTGATGCTTTGGAATTGCTCAACTCTCTCCATAGAGGAGCTTTTCACGTTTTTGTGCAATTTGAGACATAACTTGGTCTATTCGCGTCTTTACCTTATGAAACGTGGCACGAAGGCTCAACTAGCAAGTTAGACTTTTAAGAGCACTAAATAGAGTACAACGGTCCACATTGATGCTTTGGAATTGCTAAACTCTCTCCATAGAGGAGCTTTTCACGTTTTTGTGCAATTTGAGACATAACTTGGTCTATTCGCGTCTTTACCTTATGAAACGTGGCACGAAGGCTCAACTAGCAAGTTAGACTTTTAAGAGCACTAATAGAGTACAACGGTCCACATTGA
The DNA here is from genome assembly GCF_013401445.1 of Tripterygium wilfordii. Classification (NCBI taxonomy): domain Eukaryota; kingdom Viridiplantae; phylum Streptophyta; class Magnoliopsida; order Celastrales; family Celastraceae; genus Tripterygium; species Tripterygium wilfordii. Next base: position 107,718 of record NW_024056336.1, on the reverse strand, counting down.
TGCTTTGGAAATTGCTCAACTCTCTCCATAGAGGTGCATTTTCACGTTTTTGTGCAATTTGAGAGCATAACTTGGTCTATTCGCGTCTTTACCTAATGAAACGTGGCACGAAGGCTCAACTAGCAAGTTAGACTTTGAAGAGCACTAAATAGAGTACAACGGTCCACATTGATGCTTTGGAATTGCTCAACTCTCTCCATAGAGGAGCTTTTCACGTTTTTGTGCAATTTGAGACATAACTGGTCTATTCGCGTCTTTACCTTAATGAAACGTGGCACGAAGGCTCAACTAGCAAGTTAGACTTTTAAGAGCACTAAATAGAGTACAACGGTCCACATTGATGCTTTGGAAATGCTCAACTCTCTCCATAGAGGTAGCATTTTCACGTTTTTGTGCATTTGAGAGATAACTTGGTCTATTCGCGTCTTTACCTTATGAAACGTGGCACGAAGGCTCAACTAGCAAGTTAGACTTTTAAGAGCACTAAATAGAGTACAACGGTCCACATTGATGCTTTGGAATTGCTCAACTCTCTCCATAGAGGAGCATTTTCACGTTTTTGTTCTATTTGAGAGCATAACTTGGTCTATTCGCGTCTTTACCTTATGAAACGTGGCACGAAGGCTCAACTAGCAAGTTAGACTTTGAAGAGCACTAAATAGAGTACAACGGTCCACATTGATGCTTTGGAATTGCTCAACTCTCTCCATAGAGGAGCTTTTCACGTTTTTGTGCAATTTGAGACATAACTTGGTCTATTCGCGTCTTTACCTTATGAAACGTGGCACGAAGGCTCAACTAGCAAGTTAGACTTTGAAGAGCACTAAATAGAGTACAACGGTCCACATTGATGCTTTGGAATTGCTCAACTCTCTCCATAGAGGAGCTTTTCAAGTTTTTGTGCTATTTGAGAGATAACTTGGTCTATTCGCGTCTTTACCTTATGAAACGTGGCACGAAGGCTCAACTAGCAAGTTAGACTTTAGAGAGCACTAAATAGAGTACAACGGTCCACATTGATGCTTTGGAATTGCTCAACTCTCTCCATAGAGGAGCTTTTCACGTTTTTGTGCAATTTGAGACATAACTTGGTCTATTCGCGTCTTTACCTTATGAAACGTGGCACGAAGGCTCAACTAGCAAGTTAGACTTTTAAGAGCACTAAATAGAGTACAACGGTCCACATTGATGCTTTGGAATTGCTCAACTCTCTCCATAGAGGTGCATTTCACGTTTTTGTTCTATTTGAGAGATAACTTGGTCTATTCGCGTCTTTACCTTATGAAACGTGGCACGAAGGCTCAACTAGCAAGTTAGACTTTGAAGAGCACTAAATAGAGTACAACGGTCCACATTGATGCTTTGGAATTGCTCAACTCTCTCCATAGAGGAGCTTTTCACGTTTTTGTGCAATTTGAGACATAACTTGGTCTATTCGCGTCTTTACCTAATGAAACGTGGCACGAAGGCTCAACTAGCAAGTTAGACTTTTAAGAGCACTAAATAGAGTACAACGGTCCACATTGATGCTTTGGAAATTGCTCAACTCTCTCCATAGAGGAGCATTTTCACGTTTTTGTGCAATTTGAGACATAACTTGGTCTATTCGCGTCTTTACCTTATGAAACGTGGCACGAAGGCTCAACTAGCAAGTTAGACTTTGAAGAGCACTAAATAGAGTACAACGGTCCACATTGATGCTTTGGAATTGCTCAACTCTCTCCATAGAGGAGCTTTTCACGTTTTTGTGCAATTTGAGACATAACTTGGTCTATTCGCGTCTTAACATATGAAACGTGGCACGAAGGCTCAACTAGCAAGTTAGACTTTGAAGAGCACTAAATAGAGTACAACGGTCCACATTGATGCTTTGGAAATTGCTCAACTCTCTCCATAGAGGTGCAGCTTTTCACGTTTTTGTTGCTAATTTGAGAGATAACTTGGTCTATTCGCGTCTTTACCTAATGAAACGTGGCACGAAGGCTCAACTAGCAAGTTAGACTTTGATGAGCACTAAATAGAGTACAACGGTCCACATTGATGCTTTGGAATTGCTCAACTCTCTCCATAGAGGTGCATTTCAAGTTTTTGTTCTATTTGAGAGATAACTTGGTCTATTCGCGTCTGTACCTTATGAAACGTGGCACGAAGGCTCAACTAGCAAGTTAGACTTTTAAGAGCACTAAATAGAGTACAACGGTCCACATTGATGCTTTGGAATTGCTCAACTCTCTCCATAGAGGAGCTTTTCACGTTTTTGTGCAATTTGAGACATAACTTGGTCTATTCGCGTCTTTACCTAATGAAACGTGGCACGAAGGCTCAGCTAGCAAGTTAGACTTTTAAGAGCACTAAATAGAGTACAACGGTCCACATTGATGCTTTGGAAATGCTCAACTCTCTCCATAGAGGTGCATTTCACGTTTTTGTTCTATTTGAGAGATAACTTGGTCTATTCGCGTCTTTACCTTATGAAACGTGGCACGAAGGCTCAACTAGCAAGTTAGACTTTGAAGAGCACTAAATAGAGTACAACGGTCCACATTGATGCTTTGGAATTGCTCAACTCTCTCCATAGAGGAGCATTTCACGTTTTTGTGCAATTTGAGACATAACTTGGTCTATTCGCGTCTTTACCTAATGAAACGTGGCACGAAGGCTCAACTAGCAAGTTAGACTTTTAAGAGCACTAAATAGAGTACAACGGTCCACATTGATGCTTTGGAAATGCTCAACTCTCTCCATAGAGGAGCTTTTCACGTTTTTGTGCAATTTGAGACATAACTTGGTCTATTCGCGTCTTTACCTAATGAAACGTGGCACGAAGGCTCAACTAGCAAGTTAGACTTTTAAGAGCACTAAATAGAGTACAAAGGTCCACATTGATGCTTTGGAATTGCTCAACTCTCTCCATAGAGGAGCTTTTCACGTTTTTGTGCAATTTGAGACATAACTTGGTCTATTCGCGTCTTTACCTTATGAAACGTGGCACGAAGGCTCAACTAGCAAGTTAGACTTTTAAGAGCACTAAATAGAGTACAAACGGTCCACATTGATGCTTTGGAAATTGCTCAACTCTCTCCATAGAGGAGCTTTTCACGTTTTTGTGCAATTTGAGACATAACTTGGTCTATTCGCGTCTTTACCTTATGAAACGTGGCACGAAGGCTCAACTAGCAAGTTAGACTTTGAAGAGCACTAAATAGAGTACAACGGTCCACATTGATGCTTTGGAATTGCTCAACTCTCTCCATAGAGGAGCTTTTCACGTTTTTGTGCAATTTGAGACATAACTTGGTCTATTCGCGTCTTTACCTAATGAAACGTGGCACGAAGGCTCAACTAGCAAGTTAGACTTTTAAGAGCACTAAATAGAGTACAACGGTCCACATTGATGCTTTGGAAATGCTCAACTCTCTCCATAGAGGAGCTTTTCACGTTTTTGTGCAATTTGAGACATAACTTGGTCTATTCGCGTCTTTACCTAATGAACCGTGGCACGAAGGCTCAACTAGCAAGTTAGACTTTTAAGAGCACTAAATAGAGTACAACGGTCCACATTGATGCTTTGGAAATGCTCAACTCTCTCCATAGAGGTGCATTTCACGTTTTTGTTCTATTTGAGAGATAACTTCGTCTATTCGCGTCTTTACCTTATGAAACGTGGCACGAAGGCTCAACTAGCAAGTTAGACTTTGAAGAGCACTAAATAGAGTACAACGGTCCACATTGACGGTTTGGAATTGCTCAACTCTCTCCATAGAGGAGCTTTTCACGTTTTTGTGCAATTTGAGACATAACTTGGTCTATTCGCGTCTTTACCTTATGAAACGTGGCACGAAGGCTCAACTAGCAAGTTAGACTTTGAAGAGCACTAAATAGAGTACAACGGTCCACATTGATGCTTTGGAAATGCTCAACTCTCTCCATAGAGGAGCTTTTCACGTTTTTGTGCAATTTAAGACATAACTTGGTCTATTCGTGTCTTTACCTTATGAACCGTGGCACGAAGCCTCAACTAGCAAGTTAGACTTTTAAGAGCACTAAATAGAGTACAACGGTCCACATTGATGCTTTGGAAATGCTCAACTCTCTCCATAGAGGTGCATTTCACGTTTTTGTTCAATTTGAGAGATAACTTGGTCTATTCGCGTCTTTACCTTATGAAACGTGGCACGAAGGCTCAACTAGCAAGTTAGACTTTGAAGAGCACAAAATAGAGTACAAAGGTCCACATTGATGCTTTGGAATTGCTCAACTCTCTCCATAGAGGAGCTTTTCACGTTTTTGTGCAATTTAAGACATAACTTGGTCTATTCGCGTCTTTACCTTATGAAACGTGGCACGAAGGCTCAACTAGCAAGTTAGATTTTGAAGAGCACTAAATAGAGTACAACGGTCCACATTGATGCTTTGGAATTGCTCAACTCTCTCCATAGAGGAGCTTTTCACGTTTTTGTGCAATTTGGGACATAACTTGGTCTATTCGCGTCTTTACCATATGAAACGTGGCACGAAGGCTCAACTAGCAAGTTAGACTTTTAAGAGCACTAAATAGAGTACAACGGTCCACATTGATGCTTTGGAATTGCTCAACTCTCTCCATAGAGGAGCTTTTCACGTTTTTGTGCAATTTGAGACATAACTTGGTCTATTCGCGTCTTTACCTTATGAAAAGTGGCACGAAGGCTCAACTAGCAAGTTAGACTTTTAAGAGCACTAAATAGAGTACAACGGTCCGCATTGATGATTTGGAAATGCTCAACTCTCTCTATAGAGGAGCTTTTCACGTTTTTGTGCAATTTGAGACATAACTTGGTCTATTCGCGTCTTTACCTAATGAACCGTGGCACGAAGGCTCAACTAGCAAGTTAGACTTTTAAGAGCACCAAATAGAGTACAACGGTCCACATTGATGCTTTGGAAATGCTCAACTCTCTCCATAGAGGTGCATTTCACGTTTTTGTTCAATTTGAGAGATAACTTGGTCTATTCGCGTCTTTACCTAATGAACCGTGGCACGAAGGCTCAACTAGCAAGTTAGACTTTGAAGAGCACTAAATAGAGTACAACGGTCCACATTGATGCTTTGGAAATGCTCAACTCCCTCCATAGAGGTGCATTTCACGTTTTTGTTCAATTTGAGAGATAACTTGGTCTATTCGCGTCTTTACCTTATGAAACGTGGCACGAAGGCTCAACTAGCAAGTTAGACTTTGAAAAGCACTAAATAGAGTACAACGGTCCACATTGATGCTTTGGAATTGCTCAACTCTCTCCATAGAGGAGCTTTTCACGTTTTTGTGCAATTTGAGACGTAACTTGGTCTATTCGCGTCTTTACCTAATGAAACGTGGCACGAAGGCTCAACTAGCAAATTAGACTTTTAAAAGCACTAAATAGAGTACAACGGTCCACATTGATGCTTTGGAATTGCTCAACTCTCTCCATAGAGGAGCTTTTCACGTTTTTGTGCAATTTGAGACATAACTTGGTCTATTCGCGTCTTTACCTTATGAAAAGTGGCACGAAGGCTCAACTAGCAAGTTAGACTTTTAAGAGCACTAAATAGAGTACAACGGTCCGCATTGATGATTTGGAAATGCTCAACTCTCTCTATAGAGGAGCTTTTCACGTTTTTGTGCAATTTGAGACATAACTTGGTCTATTCGCGTCTTTACCTAATGAACCGTGGCACGAAGGCTCAACTAGCAAGTTAGACTTTTAAGAGCACCAAATAGAGTACAACGGTCCACATTGATGCTTTGGAAATGCTCAACTCTCTCCATAGAGGTGCATTTCACGTTTTTGTTCAATTTGAGAGATAACTTGGTCTATTCGCGTCTTTACCTAATGAAACGTGGCACGAAGGCTCAACTAGCAAGTTAGACTTTTAAGAGCACTAAATAGAGTACAACGGTCCACATTGATGCTTTGGAAATGCTCAACTCCCTCCATAGAGGTGCATTTCACGTTTTTGTTCAATTTGAGAGATAACTTGGTCTATTCGCGTCTTTACCTTATGAAACGTGGCACGAAGGCTCAACTAGCAAGTTAGACTTTGAAAAGCACTAAATAGAGTACAACGGTCCACATTGATGCTTTGGAATTGCTCAACTCTCTCCATAGAGGAGCTTTTCACGTTTTTGTGCAATTTGAGACGTAACTTGGTCTATTCACGTCTTTACCTAATGAAACGTGGCACGAAGGCTCAACTAGCAAATTAGACTTTTAAAAGCACTAAATAGAGTACAACGGTCCACATTGATGCTTTGGAATTGCTCAACTCTCTCCATAGAGGAGCTTTTCACGTTTTTGTGCAATTTGAGACATAACTTGGTGTATTCGCGTCTTTACCTTATGAAAAGTGGCACGAAGGCTCAACTAGCAAGTTAGACTTCTAAGAGCACTAAATAGAGTACAACGGTCCACATTGATGCTTTGGAAATGCTCAACTCTCTCCATAGAGGAGCTTTTCACGTTTTTGTGCAATTTGAGACATAACTTGGTCTATTCGCGTCTTTACCTTATGAAACGTGGCACGAAGGCTCAACTAGCAAGTTAGACTTTTAAGAGCACTAAATAGAGTACAACGGTCCACATTGATGCTTTAGAAATGCTCAACTCTCTCCATAGAGGTGCATTTCACGTTTTTGTTCAATTTGAGAGATAACTTGGTCTATTCACGTCTTTACCTTATGAAACGTGGCACGAAGGCTCAACTAGCAAGTTAGACTTTGAAGAGCACTAAATAGAGTACAACGGTCCACATTGATGCTTTGGAATTGCTCAACTCTCTCCATTGAGGAGCTTTTCACGTTTTTGTGCAATTTGAGACATAACTTGGTCTATTCGCGTCTTTACCTTATGAAACGTGGCAAGAAGGCTCAACTAGCAAGTTAGACTTTTAAGAGCACTAAATAGAGTACAACGGTCCACATTGATGCTTTGGAATTGCTCAACTCTCTCCATAGAGGAGCTTTTCACGTTTTTGTGCAATTTGAGACATAACATGGTCTATTCGCGTCTTTACCTTATGAAACGTGGCACGAAGGCTCAACTAGCAAGTTAGACTTTTAAGAGCACTAAATAGAGTACAACGGTCCACATTGATGCTTTGGAATTGCTCAACTCTCTCCATTGAGGAGCTTTTCACGTTTTTGTGCAATTTGAGACATAACTTGGTCTATTCGCGTCTTTACCTAATGAAACGTGGCACGAAGCCTCAACTAGCAAGTTAGACTTTTAAGAGCACTAAATAGAGTACAACGGTCCACATTGATGCTTTGGAATTGCTCAACTCTCTCCATAGAGGAGCTATTCACGTTTTTGTGGAATTTGAGAGATAACTTGGTCTATTCGCGTCTTTACCTTATGAAATGTGGCACGAAGGCTCAACTAGCAAGTTAGACTTTTAAGAGCACTAAATAGAGTACAACGGTCCACATTGATGCTTTGGAATTGCTCAACTCTCTCCATAGAGGAGCTTTTCACGTTTTTGTGCAATTTGAGACATAACTTGGTCTATTCGCGTCTTTACCTTATGAAACGTGGTACGAAGGCTCAACTAGCAAGTTAGACTTTGAAGAGCACTAAATAGAGTACAACGGTCCACATTGATGCTTTGGAAATGCTCAACTCTCTCCATAGAGGTGCTTTTCACGTTTTTGTGCAATTTGAGAGATAACTTGGTCTATTCGCGTCTTTACCTTATGAAACGTGGCATGAAGGCTCAACTAGCAAGTTAGACTTTTAAGAGCACTAAATAGAGTACAACGGTCCACATTGATGCTTTGGAAATGCTCAACTCTCTCCATAGAGGTGCTTTTCACGTTTTTGTGCAATTTGAGAGATAACTTGGTCTATTCGCGTCTTTACCTTATGAAACGTGGCACGAAGGCTCAACTAGCAAGTTAGACTTTGAAGAGCACTAAATAGAGTACAATGGTCCACATTGATGCTTTGGAAATGCTCAACTCTCTCCATAGAGGTGCTTTTCACGTTTTTGTGCAATTTGAGAGATAACTTGGTCTATTCGCGTCTTTACCTTATGAAACGTGGCACGAAGGCTCAACTAGCAAGTTAGACTTTTAAGAGCACTAAATAGAGTACAACGGTCCACATTGACGCTTTAGAAATGCTCAACTCTCTCCATAGAGGTGCATTTCACGTTTTTGTTCAATTTGAGAGATAACTTGGTCTATTCACGTCTTTACCTTATGAAACGTGGCACGAAGGCTCAACCAGCAAGTTAGACTTTGAAGAGCACTAAATAGAGTACAACGGTCCACATTGATGCTTTGGAATTGCTCAACTCTCTCCATTGAGGAGCTTTTCACGTTTTTGTGCAATTTGAGACATAACTTGGTCTATTCGCGTCTTTACCTTATGAAACGTGGCACGAAGGCTCAACTAGCAAGTTAGACTTTTAAGAGCACTAAATAGAGTACAACGGTCCACATTGATGCTTTGGAATTGCTCAACTCTCTCCATAGAGGAGCTTTTCACGTTTTTGTGCAATTTGAGACATAACTTGGTCTATTCGCGTCTTTACCTTATGAAACGTGGCACGAAGGCTCAACTAGCAAGTTAGACTTTTAAGAGCACTAAATAGAGTACAACGGTCCACATTGATGCTTTGGAATTGCTCAACTCTCTCCATTGAGGAGCTTTTCACGTTTTTGTGCAATTTGAGACATAACTTGGTCTATTCGCGTCTTTACCTAATGAAACGTGGCACGAAGCCTCAACTAGCAAGTTAGACTTTTAAGAGCACTAAATAGAGTACAACGGTCCACATTGATGCTTTGGAATTGCTCAACTCTCTCCATAGAGGAGCTTTTCACGTTTTTGTGGAATTTGAGAGATAACTTGGTCTATTCGCGTCTTTACCTTATGAAATGTGGCACGAAGGCTCAACTAGCAAGTTAGACTTTTAAGAGCACTAAATAGAGTACAACGGTCCACATTGATGCTTTGGAATTGCTCAACTCTCTCCATAGAGGAGCTTTTCACGTTTTTGTGCAATTTGAGACATAACTTGGTCTATTCGCGTCTTTACCTTATGAAACGTGGTACGAAGGCTCAACTAGCAAGTTAGACTTTGAAGAGCACTAAATAGAGTACAACGGTCCACATTGATGCTTTGGAAATGCTCAACTCTCTCCATAGAGGTGCTTTTCACGTTTTTGTGCAATTTGAGAGATAACTTGGTCTATTCGCGTCTTTACCTTATGAAACGTGGCACGAAGGCTCAACTAGCAAGTCAGACTTTTAAGAGCACTAAATAGAGTACAACGGTCCACATTGATGCTTTGGAAATGCTCAACTCTCTCCATAGAGGTGCATTTCACGTTTTTGTGCAATTTGAGAGATAACTTGGTCTATTCGCGTCTTTACCTTATGAAACGTGGCACGAAGGCTCAACTAGCAAGTTAGACTTTGAAGAGCACTAAATAGAGTACAACGGTCCACATTGATGCTTTGGAAATGCTCAACTCTCTCCATAGAGGTGCTTTTCACGTTTTTGTGCAATTTGAGAGATAACTTGGTCTATTCGCGTCTTTACCTTATGAAACGTGGCACGAAGGCTCAACTAGCAAGTTAGACTTTTAAGAGCACTAAATAGAGTACAACGGTCCACATTGATGCTTTAGAAATGCTCAACTCTCTCCATAGAGGTGCATTTCACGTTTTTATTCAATTTGAGAGATAACTTGGTCTATTCACGTCTTTACCTTATGAAACGTGGCACGAAGGCTCAACTAGCAAGTTAGACTTTGAAGAGCACTAAATAGAGTACAACGGTCCACATTGATGCTTTGGAATTGCTCAACTCTCTCCATTGAGGAGCTTTTCACGTTTTTGTGCAATTTGAGACATAACTTGGTCTATTCGCGTCTTTACCTTATGAAACGTGGCACGAAGGCTCAACTAGCAAGTTAGACTTTTAAGAGCACTAAATAGAGTACAACGGTCCACATTGATGCTTTGGAATTGCTCAACTCTCTCCATAGAGGAGCTTTTCACGTTTTTGTGCAATTTGAGACATAACTTGGTCTATTCGCGTCTTTACCTTATGAAACGTGGTACGAAGGCTCAACTAGCAAGTTAGACTTTTAAGAGCACTAAATAGAGTACAACGGCCCACATTGATGCTTTGGAATTGCTCAACTCTCTCCATAGAGGTGCTTTTCACGTTTTTGTGCTATTTGAGAGATAACTTGGTCTATTCGCGTCTTTACCTTATGAAACGTGGCACGAAGGCTCAACTAGCAAGTTAGACTTTGAAGAGCACTATATGGAGTACAACGGTCCACATTGATGCTTTGCAATTGCTCAACTCTCTCCATAGAGGAGCTTTTCACGTTTTTGTGCAATTTGAGACATAACTTGGTCTATTCGCGTCTTTACCTAATGAAACGTGGCACGAAGGCTCAACTAGCAAGTTAGGCTTTTAAGAGCACTAAATAGAGTACAACGGTCCACATTGATGCTTTGGAATTGCTCAACTGTCTCCATAGAGGAGCTTTTCACGTTTTTGTGCAATTTGAGACATAACTTGGTCTATTCGCGTCTTTACCTTATGAAACGTGGCACGAAGGCTCAAATAGCAAGTTAGACTTTTAAGAGCACTAAATAGAGTACAACGGTCCACATTGATGCTTTGGAAATGCTCAACTCTCTCCATAGAGGTGCATTTCACGTTTTTGTCCAATTTGAGAGATAACTTGGTCTATTCGCGTCTTTACCTTATGAAACGTGGCACGAAGGCTCAACTAGCAAGTTAGACTTTGAAGAGCACTAAATAGAGTACAACGGTCCACATTGATGCTTTGGAATTGCTCAACTCTCTCCATAGAGGAGCTTTTCACGATTTTGTGCAATTTGAGACATAACTTGGTCTATTCGCGTCTTTACCTTATGAAACGTGGTACGAAGGCTCAACTAGCAAGTTAGACTTTGAAGAGCACTAAATAGAGTACAACGGTCCACATTGATGCTTTGGAAATGCTCAACTCTCTCCATAGAGGTGCTTTTCACGTTTTTGTGCAATTTGAGACATAACTTGGTCTATTCGCGTCTTTACCTAATGAAACGTGGCACGAAGGCTCAACTAGCAAGTTAGACTTTTAAGAGCACTAAATAGAGTACAACGGTCCACATTGATGCTTTGGAAATGCTCAACTCTCTCCATAGAGGTGCATTTCACGTTTTTGTGCAATTTGAGAGATAACTTGGTCTATTCGCGTCTTTACCTTATGAAACGTCGCACGAAGGCTCAACTAGCAAGTTAGACTTTGAAGAGCACTAAATAGAGTACAACGGTCCACATTGATGCTTTGGAAATGCTCAACTCTCTCCATAGAGGTGCTTTTCACGTTTTTTTGTGCAATTTGAGAGATAACTTGGTCTACTCGCGTCTTTACCTTATGAAACGTGGCACGAAGGCTCAACTAGCAAGTTAGACTTTTAAGAGCACTAAATAGAGTACAACGGTCCACATTGATGCTTTAGAAATGCTCAACTCTCTCCATAGAGGTGCATTTCACGTTTTTGTTCAATTTGAGAGATAACTTGGTCTATTCGCGTCTTTACCTTATGAAACGTGGCACGAAGGCTCAACTAGCAAGTTAGACTTTGAAGAGCACTAAATAGAGTACAACGGTCCACATTGATGCTTTGGAATTGCTCAACTCTCTCCATAGAGGAGCTTTTCACGTTTTTGTGCAATTTGAGACATAACTTGGTCTATTCGCGTCTTTACCTTATGAAACGTGGCACGAAGGCTCAACTAGCAAGTTACACTTTTAAGAGCACTAAATAGAGTACAACGGTCCACATTGATGCTTTGGAATTGCTAAACTCTCTCCATAGAGGAGCTTTTCTCATTTTTGTGCAATTTGACATATAACTTGGTCTATTCGCGTCTTCACATTATGAAACGTGGCACGAAGGATCAACTAGGAAGTTAGACTCTTAAGAGCACTAAATAGAGTACAACGGTCCACATTGATACTTTGGAATTGCTCAACTCTCTCCATAGAGGAGCTTTTCACGTTTTTGTGCAATTTGAGACATAACTTGGTCTATTCGCGTCTTTACCTTATGAAACGTGGCACGAAGGCTCAACTAGCAAGTTAGACTTTGAAGAGCACTAAATAGAGTACAACGGTCCACATTGATGCTTTGGAAATGCCCAACTCTCTCCATAGAGGTGCTTTTCACGTTTTTGTGCAATTTGAGAGATAACTTGGTCTATTCGCGTCTTTACCTTATGAAACGTGGCACGAAGGCTCAACTAGCAAGTTAGACTTTGAAGAGCACTAAATAGAGTACAACGGTCCACATTGATGCTTTGGAAATGCTCAACTCTCTCCATAGAGGAGCTTTTCACGTTTTTGTGCAATTTGAGACATAACTTGGTTTATTCGCGTCTTTACCTTATGAAACGTGGCACGAAGGCTCAACTAGCAAGTTAGACTTTGAAGAGCACTAAATAGAGTACAATGGTCCACATTGATGCTTTGGAAATGCTCAACTCTCTCCATAGAGGTGCTTTTCACGTTTTTGTGCAATTTGAGAGATAACTTGGTCTATTCGCGTCTTTACCTTATGAAACGTGGCATGAAGGCTCAACTAGCAAGTTAGACTTTTAAGAGCACTAAATAGAGTACAACGGTCCACATTGATGCTTTGGAAATGCTCAACTCTCTCCATAGAGGTGCATTTCACGTTTTTGTGTAATTTGAGAGATAACTTGGTCTATTCGCGTCTTTACCTTATGAAACGTGGCACGAAGGCTCAACTAGCAAGTTAGACTTTGAAGAGCACTAAATAGAGTACAACGGTCCACATTGATGCTTTGGAAATGCTCAACTCTCTCCATAGAGGTGCTTTTCACGTTTTTGTGCAATTTGAGAGATAACTTGGTCTATTCGCGTCTTTACCTTATGAAACGTGGCACGAAGGCTCAACTAGCAAGTTAGACTTTTAAGAGCACTAAATAGAGTACAACGGTCCACATTGATGCTTTAGAAATGCTCAACTCTCTCCATAGAGGTGCATTTCACGTTTTTGTTCAATTTGAGAGATAACTTGGTCTATTCGCGTCTTTACCTTATGAAACGTGGCACGAAGGCTCAACTAGCAAGTTAGACTTTGAAGAGCACTAAATAGAGTACAACGGTCCACATTGATGCTTTGGAATTGCTCAACTCTCTCCATAGAGGAGCTTTTCACGTTTTTGTGCAATTTGAGACATAACTTGGTCTATTCGCGTCTTTACCTTATGAAACGTGACACGAAGGCTCAACTAGCAAGTTAGACTTTTAAGAGCACTAAATAGAGTACAACGGTCCACATTGGTGCTTTGGAATTGCTAAACTCTCTCCATAGAGGAGCTTTTCTCATTTTTGTGCAATTTGACATATAACTTGGTCTATTCGCGTCTTTACCTTATGAAACGTGGCACGAAGGATCAACTAGCAAGTTAGACTCTTAAGAGCACTAGATAGAGTACAACGGTCCACATTGATGCTTTGGAATTGCTCAACTCTCTCCATAGAGGAGCTTTTCACGTTCTTGTGCAATTTGAGACATAACTTGGTCTATTCGCGTCTTTACCTAATGAAACGTGGCACGAAGTCTCAACTAGCAAGTTAGACTTTTAAGAGCACTAAATAGAGTACAACGGTCCACATTGATGCTTTGGAAATGCTCAACTCTCTCCATGGAGGTGCATTTCATGTTTTTATGCAATTTGAGAGATAACTTGGTCTATTCGCGTCTGTACCTTATGAAACGTGGAACGAAGGCTCAACTAGCAAGTTAGACTTTGAAGAGCACTAAATAGAGTACAACGTCCACATTGATGCTTTGGAATTGCTCAACTCTCTCCGTAGAGGTGCTTTTCAAGTTTTTGTGCAATTTGAGAGATAACTTGGTCTATTCACGTCTTTACCTTATGAAACGTGGCACGAAGGCTCAACTAGCAAGTTAGACTTTGAAGAGCACTAAATAGAGTAAAACGGTCCACATTGATGTTTTGGAATTGCTCAACTCTCTCTATAGAGGAGCTTTTCACTTTTTGTGCAATTTGAGACATAACTTGGTCTATTCGCGTCTTTACCTAATGAAACGTGGCACGAAGGCTCAACTAGCAAGTTAGACTTTTAAGAGCACTAAATAGAGTACAACGGTCCACATTGATGCTTTGGAATTGCTCAACTCTCTCCATAGAGGAGCTTTTCACGTTTTTGTGGAATTTGAGACATAACTTGGTCTATTCGCGTCTTTACCTTATGAAACGTGGCACGAAGGCTCAACTAGCAAGTTAGACTTTTAAGAGCACTAAATAGAGTACAACGGTCCACATTGATGCTTTGGAAATGCTCAACTCTCTCCATAGAGGTGCATTCCACGTTTTTGTGCAATTTGAGAGATAACTTGGTCTATTCACGTCTTTACCTTATGAAACGTGGCACGAAGGCTCAACTAGCAAGTTAGACTTTGAAGAGCACTAAATAGAGTACAATGGTCCACATTGATGCTTTGGAAATGCTCAACTCTCTCCATAGAGGTGCTTTTCACGTTTTTGTGCAATTTGAGAGATAACTTGGTCTATTCGCATCTTTGCCTTATGAAACGTGGCACGAAGGCTCAACTAGCAAGTTAGACTTTGAAGAGCACTAAATAGAGTACAACGGTCCACATTGATGCTTTGGAAATGCTCAACTCTCTCCGTAGAGGTGCATTTCACGTTTTTGTTCAATTTGAGAGATAACTTGGTCTATTCACGTCTTTAGCTTACGAAACGTGCCACGAAGGCTCAACTAGCAGGTTAGACTTTTAAGAGCACTAGGTAGAGTACAACGGTCCACATTGATGCTTTGGAAATGCTCAACTCTCTCCATAGAGGTGCTTTTCACGTTTTTGTGCAATTTGAGAGATAACTTGGTCTATTCGCGTCTTTACCTTATGAAACGTGGCACGAAGGCTCAACTAGCAAGTTAGACTTTTGAGAGCACTAAATAGAGTACAACGGTCCACATTGATGCTTTGGAAATGCTCAACTCTCTCCATAGAGGTGCATTTCACGTTTTTGTTCAATTTGAGAGATAACTTCGTCTATTCACGTCTTTACCTTACGAAACGTGGCACGAAGGCTCAACTAGCAAGTTAGACTTTTAAGAGCACTAAATAGAGTACAACGGTCCACATTGATGCTTTGGAATTGCTCAACTCTCTCCATAGAGGAGCTTTTCACGTTTTTGTGCAATTTGAGACATAACTTGGTCTATTCGCGTCTTTACCTTATGAAACGTGGCACGAAGGCTCAACTAGCAAGTTAGACTTTTAAGAGCACTAAATAGAGTACAACGGTCCACATTGATGCTTTGGAATTGCTAAACTCTCTCCATAGAGGATGTTTTATCGTTTTTGTGCAATTTGACACATAACTTGGTCTATTCGCGTCTTTACCTTATGAAACGTGCCACGAAGGCTCAACTAGCAAGTTAGACTTTTAAGAGCACTAAATAGAGTACAACGGTCCACATTGATGCTTTGGAAATGCTCAACTCTCTCCATAGAGGTGCTTTTCACCTTTTTGTGCAATTTGAGAGATAACTTGGTCTATTCGCGTCTTTACCTTATGAAACGTGGCACGAAGGCTCAACTAGCAAGTTAGACTTTTAAGAGCACTAAATAGAGTACAACGGTCCACATTGATGCTTTGGAAATGCTCAACTCTCTCCATAGAGATGTATTTCACGTTTTTGTTCAATTTGAGAGATAACTTGGTCTATTCACGTCGTTACCTTACGAAACGTGGCACGAAGGCTCAACTAGCAAGTTAGACTTTGCAGAGCACTAAATAGAGTACAACGGTCCACATTGATGCTTTGGAAATGCTCAACTCTCTCTATAGAGGAGCTTTTCACGTTTTTGTGCAATTTGAGACATAACTTTGTCTATTCGCGTCTTTACCTAATGAAACGTGGCACGAAGGCTCAACTAGCAAGTTAGACGTTTAAGAGCACTAAATAGAGTACAACGGTCCACATTGATGCTTTGGAATTGCTCAACTCTCTCCATGGAGGAGCTTTTCACGTTTTTGTGCAATTTGAGACATAACTTGGTCTATTCGCGTCTTTACCATATGAAACGTGGCACGAAGGCTCAACTAGCAAGTTAGACTTTTAAGAGCACTAAATAGAGTACAACGGCCCACATTGATGCTTTGGAAATGCTCAACTCTCTCCATAGAGGTGCATTTCACGTTTTTGTGCAATTTGAGAGATAACTTGGTCTATTCGCGTCTTTACCTTATGAAACGTGCCACGAAGGCTCAACTAGCAAGTTAGACTTTGAAGAGCACTAAATAGAGTACAACGGTCCACATTGATACTTTGGAAATGCTCAACTCTCTCCATAGAGGTGCTTTTCACGTTTTTGTGCTATTTGGGAGATAACTTGGTCTATTCGCGTCTTTACCTTATGAAACGTGGCACGAAGGCTCAACTAGCAAGTTAGACTTTGAAGAGCACTAAATAGAGTACAACGGTCCACATTGATGCTTTGGAAATGCTCAACTCTCTCCATAGAGATGCATTTCACGTTTTTGTTCAATTTGAGAGATAACTTCGTCTATTCACGTCTTTACCTTACGAAACGTGGCACGAAGGCTCAACTAGCAAGTTAGACTTTTAAGAGCACTAAATAGAGTACAACGGTCCACATTGATGCTTTGGAATTGCTCAACTCTCTCCATAGAGGAGCTTTTCACGTTTTTGTGCAATTTGAGACATAACTTGGTCTATTCGCGTCTTTACCTTATGAAACGTGGCACGAAGGCTCAACTAGCAAGTTAGACTTTTAAGAGCACTAAATAGAGTACAACGGTCCACATTGATGCTTTGGAATTGCTAAACTCTCTCCATAGAGGATGTTTTATCGTTTTTGTGCAATTTGACACATAACTTGGTCTATTCGCGTCTTTACCTTATGAAACGTGCCACGAAGGCTCAACTAGCAAGTTAGACTTTTAAGAGCACTAAATAGAGTACAACGGTCCACATTGATGCTTTGGAAATGCTCAACTCTCTCCATAGAGGTGCTTTTCACCTTTTTGTGCAATTTGAGAGATAACTTGGTCTATTCGCGTCTTTACCTTATGAAACGTGGCACGAAGGCTCAACTAGCAAGTTAGACTTTTAAGAGCACTAAATAGAGTACAACGGTCCACATTGATGCTTTGGAAATGCTCAACTCTCTCCATAGAGATGTATTTCACGTTTTTGTTCAATTTGAGAGATAACTTGGTCTATTCACGTCGTTACCTTACGAAACGTGGCACGAATGCTCAACTTGCAAGTTAGACTTTTAAGGGCACTAAGTAGAGTACAACGGTCCACATTGATGCTTTGCAAATGCTCAACTCTCTCCATAGAGGAGCTTTTCACGTTTTTGTGCAATTTGACACATAACTTTGTCTATTCGCGTCTTTACCTAATGAAACGTGGCACGAAGGCTCAACTAGCAAGTTAGACTTTGAAGAGCACTAAATAGAGTACAACGGTCCACATTGATGCTTTGGAATTGCTCAACTCTCTCCATGGAGGAGCTTTTCACGTTTTTGTGCAATTTGAGACATAACTTGGTCTATTCGCGTCTTTACCATATGAAACGTGGCACGAAGGCTCAACTAGCAAGTTAGACTTTTAAGAGCACTAAATAGAGTACAACGGCCCACATTGATGCTTTGGAAATGCTCAACTCTCTCCATAGAGGTGCATTTCACGTTTTTGTGCAATTTGAGAGATAACTTGGTCTATTCGCGTCTTTACCTTATGAAACGTGGCACGAAGGCTCAACTAGCAAGTTAGACTTTGAAGAGCACTAAATAGAGTACAACGGTCCACATTGATACTTTGGAAATGCTCAACTCTCTCCATAGAGGTGCTTTTCACGTTTTTGTGCTATTTGGGAGATAACTTGGTCTATTCGCGTCTTTACCTTATGAAACGTGGCACGAAGGCTCAACTAGCAAGTTAGACTTTGAAGAGCACTAAATAGAGTACAACGCTCCACATTGATGCTTTGGAATTGCTCAACTCTCTCCATAGAGGAGCTTTTCACGTTTTTGTGCAATTTGAGACATAACTTGGTCTATTCACGTCTTTACCTTATGAAACGTGGCACGAAGGCTCAACTAGCAAGTTAGACTTTGAAGAGCACTAAATAGAGTACAACGGTCCACATTGATGCTTTGGAATTGCTGAACTCTCTCCATAGAGGAGCTTTTCACGTTTTTGTGCAATTTGAGACATAACTTGGTCTATTCACGTCTTTACCTTATGCACGTGGCACGAAGGCTCAACTAGCAAGTTAGACTTTTAAGAGCACTAAATAAAGTACAACGGTCCACATTGATGCTTTGGAATTGCTAAACTCTCTCCATAGAGGATGTTTTATCGTTTTTGTGCAATTTGACACATAACTTGGTCTATTCGCGTCTTTACCTTGTGAAACGTGGCACGAAGGCTCAACTAGCAAGTTAGACTTTTAAGAGCACTAAATAGAGTACAACGGTCCACATTGATGCTTTGGCAATGCTCAACTCTCTCCATAGAGGTGCTTTTCACGTTTTTGTGCAATTTGAGAGATAACTTGGTCTATTCGCGTCTTTACCTTATTAAACGTGGCACGAAGGCTCAACTAGCAAGTTAGACTTTTAAGAGCACTAAATAGAGTACAACGGTCCACATTGATGCTTTGGAAATGCTCAACTCTCTCCATAGAGGTGCATTTCACGTTTTTGTTCAATTTGAGAGATAACTTGGTCTATTCACGTCTTTACCTTACGAAACGTGGCACGAAGGCTCAACTAGCAGGTTAGACTTTTAAGAGCAGTAAGTAGAGTACAACGGTCCACATTGACGCTTTGGAAATGCTCAACTCTCTCCATAGAGGTGCTTTTCACGTTTTTGTGCAATTTGAGAGATAACTTGGTCTATTCGCGTCTTTACCTTATGAAACGTGGCACGAAGGCTCAACAAGCAAGTTAGACTTCGAAGAGCACTAAATAGAGTACAACGGTCCACATTGATGCTTTGGAATTGCTCAACTCTCTCCATAGAGGAGCTTTTCACGTTTTTGTGCAATTTGAGACATAACTTGGTCTATTCGCGTCTTTACCTTATGAAACGTGGCACGAAGGCTCAACTAGCAAGTTAGACTTTTAAGAGCACTAAATAGAGTACAACGGTCCACATTGATGCTTTGGAATTGCTAAACTCTCTCCATAGAGGATGTTTTATCGTTTTTGTGCAATTTGACACATAACTTGGTCTATTCGCGTCTTTACCTTATGAAACGTGCCACGAAGGCTCAACTAGCAAGTTAGACTTTTAAGAGCACTAAATAGAGTACAACGGTCCACATTGATGCTTTGGAAATGCTCAACTCTCTCCATAGAGGTGCTTTTCACCTTTTTGTGCAATTTGAGAGATAACTTGGTCTATTCGCGTCTTTACCTTATGAAACGTGGCACGAAGGCTCAACTAGCAAGTTAGACTTTTAAGAGCACTAAATAGAGTACAACGGTCCACATTGATGCTTTGGAAATGCTCAACTCTCTCCATATAGATGCATTTCACGTTTTTGTTCAATTTGAGAGATAACTTGGTCTATTCACGTCGTTACCTTACGAAACGTGGCACGAAGGCTCAACTAGCAAGTTAGACTTTGAAGAGCACTAAATAGAGTACAACGGTCCACATTGATGCTTTGGAAATGCTCAACTCTCTCTATAGAGGAGCTTTTCACGTTTTTGTGCAATTTGAGACATAACTTTGTCTATTCGCGTCTTTACCTAATGAAACGTGGCACGAAGGCTCAACTAGCAAGTTAGACGTTTAAGAGCACTAAATAGAGTACAACGGTCCACATTGATGCTTTGGAATTGCTCAACTCTCTCCATGGAGGAGCTTTTCACGTTTTTGTGCAATTTGAGACATAACTTGGTCTATTCGCGTCTTTACCATATGAAACGTGGCACGAAGGCTCAACTAGCAAGTTAAACTTTTAAGAGCACTAAATAGAGTACAACGGCCCACATTGATGCTTTGGAAATGCTCAACTCTCTCCATAGAGGTGCATTTCACGTTTTTGTGCAATTTGAGAGATAACTTGGTCTATTCGCGTCTTTACCTTATTGAACGTGGCACGAAGGCTCAACTAGCAAGTTAGACTTTGAAGAGCACTAAATAGAGTACAACGGTCCACATTGATACTTTGGAAATGCTCAACTCTCTCCATAGAGGTGCTTTTCACGTTTTTGTGCTATTTGGGAGATAACTTGGTCTATTCGCGTCTTTACCTTATGAAACGTGGCACGAAGGCTCAACTAGCAAGTTAGACTTTGAAGAGCACTAAATAGAGTACAACGCTCCACATTGATGCTTTGGAATTGCTCAACTCTCTCCATAGAGGAGCTTTTCACGTTTTTGTGCAATTTGAGACATAACTTGGTCTATTCACGTCTTTACCTTATGAAACGTGGCACGAAGGCTCAACTAGCAAGTTAGACTTTGAAGAGCACTAAATAGAGTACAACGGTCCACATTGATGCTTTGGAATTGCTGAACTCTCTCCATAGAGGAGCTTTTCACGTTTTTGTGCAATTTGAGACATAACTTGGTCTATTCACGTCTTTACCTTATGCACGTGGCACGAAGGCTCAACTAGCAAGTTGGACTTTTAAGAGCACTAAATAAAGTACAACGGTCCACATTGATGCTTTGGAATTGCTAAACTCTCTCCATAGAGGATGTTTTATCGTTTTTGTGCAATTTGACACATAACTTGGTCTATTCGCGTCTTTACCTTGTGAAACGTGGCACGAAGGCTCAACTAGCAAGTTAGACTTTTAAGAGCACTAAATAGAGTACAACGGTCCACATTGATGCTTTGGCAATGCTCAACTCTCTCCATAGAGGTGCTTTTCACGTTTTTGTGCAATTTGAGAGATAACTTGGTCTATTCGCGTCTTTACCTTATTAAACGTGGCACGAAGGCTCAACTAGCAAGTTAGACTTTTAAGAGCACTAAATAGAGTACAACGGTCCACATTGATGCTTTGGAAATGCTCAACTCTCTCCATAGAGGTGCATTTCACGTTTTTTTTCAATTTGAGAGATAACTTGGTCTATTCACGTCTTTACCTTACGAAACGTGGCACGAAGGCTCAACTAGCAGGTTAGACTTTTAAGAGCAGTAAGTAGAGTACAACGGTCCACATTGACGCTTTGGAAATGCTCAACTCTCTCCATAGAGGTGCTTTTCACGTTTTTGTGCAATTTGAGAGATAACTTGGTCTATTCGCGTCTTTACCTTATGAAACGTGGCACGAAGGCTCAACAAGCAAGTTAGACTTCGAAGAGCACTAAATAGAGTACAACGGTCCACATTGATGCTTTGGAATTGCTCAACTCTCTCCATAGAGGAGCTTTTCACGTTTTTGTGCAATTTGAGACATAACTTGGTCTATTCGCGTCTTTACCTAATGAAACGTGGCACGAAGGCTCAACTAGCAAGTTAGACTTTTAAGAGCACTAAATAGAGTACAACGGTCCACATTGATGCTTTGGCAATGCTCAACTCTCTCCATAGAGGTGCTTTTCACGTTTTTGTGCAATTTGAGAGATAACTTGGTCTATTCGCGTCTTTACCTTATTAAACGTGGCACGAAGGCTCAACTAGCAAGTTAGACTTTTAAGAGCACTAAATAGAGTACAACGGTCCACATTGATGCTTTGGAAATGCTCAACTCTCTCCATAGAGGTGCATTTCACGTTTTTTTTCAATTTGAGAGATAACTTGGTCTATTCACGTCTTTACCTTACGAAACGTGGCACGAAGGCTCAACTAGCAGGTTAGACTTTTAAGAGCAGTAAGTAGAGTACAACGGTCCACATTGACGCTTTGGAAATGCTCAACTCTCTCCATAGAGGTGCTTTTCACGTTTTTGTGCAATTTGAGAGATAACTTGGTCTATTCGCGTCTTTACCTTATGAAACGTGGCACGAAGGCTCAACAAGCAAGTTAGACTTCGAAGAGCACTAAATAGAGTACAACGGTCCACATTGATGCTTTGGAATTGCTCAACTCTCTCCATAGAGGAGCTTTTCACGTTTTTGTGCAATTTGAGACATAACTTGGTCTATTCGCGTCTTTACCTAATGAAACGTGGCACGAAGGCTCAACTAGCAAGTTAGACTTTTAAGAGCACTAAATAGAGTACAACGGTCCACATTGATGCTTTGGCAATGCTCAACTCTCTCCATAGAGGTGCTTTTCACGTTTTTGTGCAATTTGAGAGATAACTTGGTCTATTCGCGTCTTTACCTTATTAAACGTGGCACGAAGGCTCAACTAGCAAGTTAGACTTTTAAGAGCACTAAATAGAGTACAACGGTCCACATTGATGCTTTGGAAATGCTCAACTCTCTCCATAGAGGTGCATTTCACGTTTTTTTTCAATTTGAGAGATAACTTGGTCTATTCACGTCTTTACCTTACGAAACGTGGCACGAAGGCTCAACTAGCAGGTTAGACTTTTAAGAGCAGTAAGTAGAGTACAACGGTCCACATTGACGCTTTGGAAATGCTCAACTCTCTCCATAGAGGTGCTTTTCACGTTTTTGTGCAATTTGAGAGATAACTTGGTCTATTCGCGTCTTTACCTTATGAAACGTGGCACGAAGGCTCAACAAGCAAGTTAGACTTCGAAGAGCACTAAATAGAGTACAACGGTCCACATTGATGCTTTGGAATTGCTCAACTCTCTCCATAGAGGAGCTTTTCACGTTTTTGTGCAATTTGAGACATAACTTGGTCTATTCGCGTCTTTACCTAATGAAACGTGGCACGAAGGCTCAACTAGAAAGTTAGACTTTTAAGAGCACTAAATAGAGTACAACGGTCCACATTGATGCTTTGGAATTGCTCAACTCTCTCCATAGAGGAGCTTTTCACGTTTTTGTGCAATTCGAGACATAACTTGGTCTATTCGCGTCTTTACCTTATGAAACGTGGCACGAAGGCTCAACTAGCAAGTTAGACTTTGAAGAGCACTAAATAGAGTACAACGGTCCACATTGATGCTTTGGAATTGCTCAACTCTCTGCATAGAGGAGCTTTTCACGTTTTTGTGCAATTTGAGACATAACTTGGTCTATTCGCGTCTTTACCTAATGAAACGTGGCACGAAGCCTCAACTAGCAAGTTAGACTTTTAAGAGCACTAAATAGAGTACAACGGTCCACATTGATGCTTTGGAATTGCTCAACTCTCTCCATAGTGGAGCTTTTCATGTTTTTGTGCAATTTGAGACATAACTTGGTCTATTCGCGTCTTTACCTAATGAAACGTGGCACGAAGGCTCAACTAGCAAGTTAGACTTTTAAGAGCACTAAATAGAGTACAACGGTCCACATTGATGCTTTGGAAATGCTCAACGCTCTCCATAGAGGTGCTTTTCACGTTTTTGTGCAATTTGAGAGATAACTTGGTCTATTCGCGTCTTTACCTTATGAAACGTGGCACGAAGGCTCAACTAGCAAGTTAGACTTTTAAGAGCACTAAATAGAGTACAACGCTCCACATTGATGCTTTGGAAATGCTCAACTCTCTCCATAGAGGTGCTTTTCACGTTTTTGTGCAATTTGAGAGATAACTTGGTCTATTCGCGTCTTTACCTTATGAAACGTGGCACGAAGGCTCAACTAGCAAGTTAGACTTTGAAGAGCACTAAATAGAGTACAACGGTCCACATTGATGCTTTGGAAATGCTCAACTCTCTCCATAGAGGTGCTTTTCACGTTTTTGTGCAATTTGAGAGATAACTTGGTCTATTCGCGTCTTTACCTTATGAAACGTGGCACGAAGGCACAACTAGCAAGTTAGACTTTTAAGAGCACTAAATAGAGTACGACGGTCCACATTGATGGTTTGGAAATGCTCAACTCTCTCCATAGAGGTGCATTTCACGTTTTTGTTCAATTTGAGAGATAACTTGGTCTATTCACGTCTTTACCTTACGAAACATGGCACGAAGGCTCAACTAGCAGGTTAGACTTTTAAGAGCACTAGGTAGAGTACAACGGTCCACATTGATGCTTTGCAAATGCTCAACTCTCTCCATAGAGGTGCTTTTCACGTTTTTGTGCAATTTGAGAGATAACTTGGTCTATTCGCGTCTTTACCTTATGAAATGTGGCACGAAGGCTCAACTAGCAAGTTAGACTTTGAAGAGCACTAAATAGAGTACAACGGTCCACATTGATGCTTTGGCAATGCTCAACTCTCTCCATAGAGGTGCTTTTCACGTTTTTGTGCAATTTGAGAGATAACTTGGTCTATTCGCGTCTTTACCTTAGGAAACGTGGCACGAAGGCTCAACTAGCAAGTTAGACTTTTAAGAGCACTAAATAGAGTACAACGGTCCACATTGATGCTTTGGAATTGCTAAACTCTCTCCATAGAGGATGTTTTATCGTTTTTGTGCAATTTGACACATAACTTGGTCTATTCGCGTCTTTACCTTGTGAAACGTGGCACGAAGGCTCAACTAGCAAGTTAGACTTTTAAGAGCACTAAATAGAGTACAACGGTCCACATTGATGCTTTGGCAATGCTCAACTCTCTCCATAGAGGTGCTTTTCACGTTTTTGTGCAATTTGAAAGATAACTTGGTCTATTCGCGTCTTTACCTTAGGAAACGTGGCACGAAGGCTCAACTAGCAAGTTAGACTTTTAAGAGCACTAAATAGAGTACAACGGTCCACATTGATGCTTTGGAAATGCTCAACTCTCTCCATAGAGGTGCATTTCACGTTTTTGTTCAATTTGAGAGATAACTTGGTCTATTCACGTCTTTACCTTACGAAACGTGGCACGAAGGCTCAACTAGCAGGTTAGACTTTTAAGAGCAGTAAGTAGAGTACAACGGTCCACATTGACGCTTTCGAAATGCTCAACTCTCTCCATAGAGGTGCTTTTCACGTTTTTGTGCAATTTGAGAGATAACTTGGTCTATTCGCGTCTTTACCTTATGAAACGTGGCACGAAGGCTCAACAAGCAAGTTAGACTTTGAAGAGCACTAAATAGAGTACAACGGTCCACATTGATGCTTTGGAATTGCTCAACTCTCTCCATAGAGGAGCTTTTCACGTTTTTGTGCAATTTGAGACATAACTTGGTCTATTCGCGTCTTTACCTAATGAAACGTGGCACGAAGGCTCAACTAGCAAGTTAGACTTTTAAGAGCACTAAATAGAGTACAACGGTCCACATTGATGCTTTGGAATTGCTCAACTCTCTCCATAGAGGATCTTTTCACGTTTTTGTGCAATTCGAGACATAACTTGGTCTATTCGCGTCTTTACCTTATGAAACGTGGCACGAAGGCTCAACTAGCAAGTTAGACTTTGAAGAGCACTAAATAGAGTACAACGGTCCACATTGATGCTTTGGAATTGCTGAACTCTCTCCATAGAGGAGCTTTTCACGTTTTTGCGCAATTTGAGACATAACTTGGTCTATTCGCGTCTTTACCTAATGAAACGTGGCACGAAGCCTCAACTAGCAAGTTTGACTTTTAAGAGCACTAAATAGAGTACAACGGTCCACATTGATGCTTTGGAATTGCTCAACTCCCTCCATAGTGGAGCTTTTCACATTTTTGTGCAATTTGAGACATAACTTGGTCTATTCGCGTCTTTACCTAATGAAACGTGGCACGAAGGCTCAACTAGCAAGTTAGACTTTTAAGAGCACTAAATAGAGTACAACGGTCCACATTGATGCTTTGGAAATGCTCAACTCTCTCCATAGAGGTGCATTTCACGTTTTTGTTCAATTTGAGAGATAACTTCGTCTATTCACCTCTTTACCTTACGAAACGTGGCACGAAGGCTCACCTAGCAAGTTAGACTTTTAAGAGCACTAAATAGAGTACAACGGTCCACATTGATGCTTTGGAATTGCTCAACTCTCTCCATAGAGGAACTTTTCACGTTTTTGTGCAATTTGAGACATAACTTGGTCTATTCGCGTCTTTACCTAATGAAACGTGGCACGAAGGCTCAACTAGCAAGTTAGACTTTAAAGAGCACTAAATAGAGTACAACGGTCCACATTGATGCTTTGGAATTGCTCAACTCTCTCCATAAAGGAGCTTTTCACGTTTTTGTGCAATTTGAGACATAACTTGGTCTATTCACGTCTTTACCTTATGAAACGTGGCACGAAGGCTCAACTAGCAAGTTAGACTTTTAAGAGCACTAAATAGAGTACAACGGTCCACATTGATGCTTTGGAATTGCTAAACTCTCTCCATAGAGGATGTTTTATCGTTTTTGTGCAATTTGACACATAACTTGGTCTATTCGCGTCTTTACCTTGTGAAACGTGGCACGAAGGCTCAACTAGCAAGTTAGACTTTTAAGAGCACTAAATAGAGTACAACGGTCCACATTGATGCTTTGGCAATGCTCAACTCTCTCCATAGAGGTGCATTTCACGTTTTTGTTCAATTTGAGAGATAACTTGGTCTATTCACGTCTTTACCTTATGAAACGTGGCACGAAGGCTCAACTAGCAGGTTAGACTTTTAAGAGCAGTAAGTAGAGTACAACGGTCCACATTGACGCTTTGGAAATGCTCAACTCTCTCCATAGAGGTGCTTTTCACGTTTTTGTGCAATTTGAGAGATAACTTGGTCTATTCGCGTCTTTACCTTATGAAACGTGGCACGAAGGCTCAACAAGCAAGTTAGACTTTGAAGAGCACTAAATAGAGTACAACGGTCCTCATTGATGCTTTGGAATTGCTCAACTCTCTCCATAGAGGAGCTTTTCACGTTTTTGTGCAATTTGAGACATAACTTGGTCTATTCGCGTCTTTACCTAATGAAACGTGGCACGAAGGCTCAACTAGCAAGTTAGACTTTTAAGAGCACTAAATAGAGTACAACGGTCCACATTGATGCTTTGGAATTGCTCAACTCTCTCCATAGAGGATCTTTTCACGTTTTTGTGCAATTCGAGACATAACTTGGTCTATTCGCGTCTTTACCTTATGAAACGTGGCACGAAGGCTCAACTAGCAAGTTAGACTTTGAAGAGCACTAAATAGAGTACAACGGTCCACATTGATGCTTTGGAATTGCTGAACTCTCTCCATAGAGGAGCTTTTCACGTTTTTGCGCAATTTGAGACATAACTTGGTCTATTCGCGTCTTTACCTAATGAAACGTGGCACGAAGCCTCAACTAGCAAGTTAGACTTTTAAGAGCACTAAATAGAGTACAACGGCCCACATTGATGCTTTGGAATTGCTCAACTCTCTCCATAGTGGAGCTTTTCACATTTTTGTGCAATTTGAGACATAACTTGGTCTATTCGCGTCTTTACCTAATGAAACGTGGCACGAAGGCTCAACTAGCAAGTTAGACTTTTAAGAGCACTAAATAGAGTACAACGGTCCACATTGATGCTTTGGAAATGCTCAACTCTCTCCATAGAGGTGCTTTTCACGTTTTTGTGCAATTTGAGAGATAACTTGGTCTATTCGCGTCTTTACCTTATGAAACGTGGCACGAAGGCTCAGCTAGCAAGTTAGACTTTGAAGAGAACTAAATAGAGTACAACGGTCCACATTGATGCTTTGGAATTCCTCAACTCTCTCCATAGAGGAGTTTTTCACATTTTTGTGCAATTTGAGACATAACTTGGTCTATTCGCGTCTTTACCTAATGAAACGTGGCACGAAGGCTCAACTAGCAAGTTAGACTTTTAAGAGCACTAAATAGAGTACAACGGTCCACATTGATGCTTTTGGAAATGCTAAACTCTCTCCATAGAGGAGCTTTTCACGTTTTTGTGCAATTTGAGACATAACTTGGTCTATTCGCGTCTTTACCTAATGAAATGTGGCACGAAGGCTCAACTAGCAAGTTAGACTTTTAAGAGCACTAAATAGAGTACAACGGTCCACATTGATACTTTGGAAATGCTAAACTCTCTCCATAGAGGAGCTTTTCACGTTTTTGTGCAATTTGAGACATAACTTGGTCTATTCGCGTCTTTACCTAATGAAACGTGGCACGAAGGCTCAACTAGCAAGTTAGACTTTTAAGAGCACTAAATAGAGTACAACGGTCCACATTGATGCTTTGGAAATGCTCAACTCTCTCCATAGAGGTGCATTTCACGTTATTGTGCAATTTGAGAGATAACTTGGTTTATTCGCGTCTTTACCTTATGAAACGTGGTACGAAGGCTCAACTAGCAAGTTAGACTTTTAAGAGCACTAAATAGAGTACAACGGTCCACATTGATGTTTTGGAATTGCTCAACTCTCTCCATAGAGGAGCTTTTCACGTTTTTGTGCAATTTGAGACATAACTTGGTCTATTCGCGTCTTTACCTAATGAAACGTGGCACGAAGGCTCAACTAGCAAGTTAGACTTTTAAGAGCACTAAATAGAGTACAACGGTCCACATTGATGCTTTGGAATTGCTAAACTCTCTCCATAGAGGATCTGTTATCGTTTTTGTGCAATTTGACACATAACTTGGTCTATTCGCGTCTTTACCTTATGAAACGTGGCACGAAGGCTCAACGAGCAAGTTAGACTTTTAAGAGCACTAAATAGAGTACAACGGTCCACATTGATGCTTTGGAAATTCTCAACTCTCTCCATAGAGGTGCTTTTCACGTTTTTGTGCAATTGGAGAGATAACTTGGTCTATTCGCGTCTTTACCTTACGAAACGTGGCACGAATGCTCAACTAGCAAGTTAGACTTTTAAGAGCACTAAATAGAGTACAACGGTCCACATTGATGCTTTGGAAATGCTCAACTCTCTCCATAGAGGTGCATTTCACGTTTTTGTTCAATTTGAGAGATAACTTGGTCTATTCACGTCTTTACCTTACGAAACGTGGCACGAAGGCTCAACTAGAAGGTTAGACATTTAAGAGCACTAAGTAGAGTACAACGGTCCACATTGATGCTTTGGAAATGCTCAACTCTCTCCATAGAGGTTCTTTTCACGTTTTTCTGTAATTTGAGAGATAACTTGGTCTATTCGCCTCTTTACCTTATGAAACGTGGCACGAAGGCTCAACTAGCAAGTTAGACTTTTAAGAGCACTAAATAGAGTACAACGGTCCACATTGATGCTTTGGAATTGCTCAACTCTCTCCATAGAGGAGCTTTTCACGTTTTTGTGCAATTTGAGACATAACTTGGTCTATTCGCCTCTTTACCTTATGAAACGTGGCACGAAGGCTCAACTAGCAGGTTAGACTTTTAAGAGCACTAAGTAGAGTACAACGGTCCACATTGATGCTTTGGAAATGCTCAACTCTCTCCATAGAGGTGCTTTTCACGTTATTGTGCAATTTGAGAGATAACTTGGTCTATTCGCGTCTTTACCTTATGAAACGTGGTACGAAGGCTCAACTAGCAAGTTAGACTTTTAAGAGCACTAAATAGAGTACAACGGTCCACATTGATGCTTTGGAATTGCTCAACTCTCTCCATAGAGGAGCTTTTCACGTTTTTGTGCAATTTGAGACATAACTTGGTCTATTCGCGTCTTTACCTAATGAAACGTGGCACGAAGGCTCAACTAGCAAGTTAGACTTTTAAGAGCACTAAATAGAGTACAACGGTCCACATTGATGCTTTGGAATTGCTAAACTCTCTCCATAGAGGATCTGTTATCGTTTTTGTGCAATTTGACACATAACTTGGTCTATTCGCGTCTTTACCTTATGAAACGTGGCACGAAGGCTCAACGAGCAAGTTAGACTTTTAAGAGCACTAAATAGAGTACAACGGTCCACATTGATGCTTTGGAAATTCTCAACTCTCTCCATAGAGGTGCTTTTCACATTTTTGTGCAATTTGAGACATAACTTGGTCTATTCGCGTCTTTACCTAATGAAACGTGGCACGAAGGCTCAACTAGCAAGTTAGACTTTTAAGAGCACTAAATAGAGTACAAAGGTCCACATTGATGCTTTGGAATTGCTCAACTCTCTCCATAGAGGAGCTTTTCACGTTTTTGTGCAATTTGAGACATAACTTGGTCTATTCGCGTCTTTACCTTATGAAACGTGGCACGAAGGCTCAACTAGCAAGTTAGACTTTGAAGAGCACTAAATAGAGTACAACGGTCCACATTGATGCTTTGGAATTGCTGAACTCTCTCCATAGAGGAGCTTTTCACGTTTTTGTGCAATTTGAGACATAACTTGGTCTATTCGCGTCTTTACCTAATGAAACGTGGCATGAAGGCTCAACTAGCAAGTTAGACTTTTAAGAGCACTAAATAGAGTACAACGGTCCACATTGATGCTTTGGAATTGCTCAACTCTCTCCATAGAGGTGCTTTTCACGTTTTTGTGCAATTTGAGAGATAACTTGGTCTATTCGCGTCTTTACCTTATGAAACGTGGCACGAAGGCTCAACTAGCAAGTTAGACTTTGAAGAGCACTAAATAGAGTACAACGGTCCACATTGATGCTTTGGAATTGCTCAACTCTCTCCATAGAGGAGCTTTTCACGTTTTTATGCAATTTGAGACATAACTTGGTCTATTCGCGTTTTTACCTAATGAAACGTGGCACGAAGGCTCAACTAGCAAGTTAGACTTTTAAGAGCACTAAATAGAGTACAACGGTCCACATTGATGCTTTGGAAATGCTAAACTCTCTCCATAGAGGAGCTTTTCACGTTTTTGTGCAATTTGAGACATAACTTGGTCTATTCGCGTCTTTACCTAATGAAACGTGGCACGAAGGCTCAACTAGCAAGTTAGACTTTTAAGAGCACTAAATAGAGTACTACGGTCCACATTGATGCTTTGGAAATGCTGAACTCTCTCCATAGAGGAGCTTTTCACGTTTTTGTGCAATTTGAGAGATAACTTGGTCTATTCGCGTCTTTACCTTATGAAACGTGGCAGGAAGGCTCAACTAGCAAGTTAGACTTTGAAGAGCACTAAATAGAGTACAACGGTCCACATTGATGCTTTGGAATTGCTCAACTCTCTCCATAGAGGAGCTTTTCACGTTTTTGTGCAATTTGAGACATAACTTGGTCTATTCGCGTCTTTACCTTATGAAACGTGGCACGAAGACTCAACTAGCAAGTTAGACTTTTAAGAGCACTAAATAGAGTACAACGGTCCACATTGATGCTTTGGAATTGCTAAACTCTCTCCATAGAGGAGCTTTTCTCGTTTTTGTGCAATTTGACACATAACTTGGTCTATTCGCGTCTTTACCTTATGAAACGTGGCACGAAGGATCAACTAGCAAGTTAGACTTTTAAGAGCACTAAATAGAGTACAACGGTCCACATTGATGCTTTGGAATTGCTCAACTCTCTCCATAGAGGAGCTTTTCACGTTTTTGTGCAATTTGAGACATTTTTTTTTTGAGGAGGAAAAGTTCATTAGATAGAAGAGTCAGCAATAGCATAGATATTACAATAGTGGGGAACATGTCCCATGAGCATAACAGAATCAAAACAGTTCATTCCATGACGCGCCAAAGAGTCAGCTAGCTGATTATTGCTCCTAGAGGTGTGGGCTATTTCACAGTGACAGTCCTGCAAAAGGAGAAGAGCGGCATCCACACAAGAACCATAGGGGGCAAGCACGGTCCTATTGGAGTTCTGGTCAGAGACAATAATCAGGGCATCACCCTCAAGAATAAAGCTAGTAATATTCAAGGCCACGGCTAGCTCAATTCCGAAAAGAAAGGCAGTAGCTTCTGCATAGAGACTTCCCCCTGCTGAGGGAATGCGTTTGAAGCTAGAAGCTAATATTACCCCATTAGCATCTCTCACAACCGCCCCCACACCTGCATAAAAATTAATAGCCGACCAAGCTGCATCAACATTT
Source organism: Tripterygium wilfordii (assembly GCF_013401445.1). Lineage (NCBI taxonomy): Eukaryota > Viridiplantae > Streptophyta > Magnoliopsida > Celastrales > Celastraceae > Tripterygium > Tripterygium wilfordii. The sequence continues at coordinate 75,729 of NW_024056336.1, read as the reverse complement.
ATTTTCAATCTCCCTACTGGAGGAGGGATCCAATGACTAGACGCAGGAAGAGGTGGAGAGTGTTGAGGGGGGGAACTGGAATAGTGAGACTTGAGAAAAGATGCGTTAATGATGACATCTTGGAGAGGAATTAAAAGGTTCTCATGAAGTAAACTGTTCCTTCCAAACCAAATGTAAAAGAATAACCTGAAGTAGTCTTCTAGTAAGTCCTTTGGAAGAGAAGCAATCAATTGTGCCATCCAATAACGTGGGGAGAGGGTAGAGCCAATTAGAGAACAAACTGTGGCAATTTTTTGCCTCCATATTGGAGCAGTCCATGGGCAATTCCAAAAAAGATGGAAGCTAGATTCATCAGCAGAATTACAGCAAATACATCTACCATTGACCTCAATGCCCCTCTTGATTAAATTGTCTTTTGTTGGTAGTGCATTATGAGCCAACCTCCATACAAAATTAAGGACCCGAGGCGGAAGGGAGAGCTTGTTTAGTTTGGCCCACGGAACCTCCTGAGTTGTAATCTGAGTTTGCTCCAATGGAGGGGAGAAACCAAAAGCAAGTCCATAAGCAGATTTTACTGAGAAGTGGCCATCCCTATTATGAGTCCACATGTAGCTGTCCCGAGATCTCCTTTGAGAGAGTGGAATCCTTTTTATTGCTGCAACTGAGTGTGAATCAAAGAGAGAAGAGAGCAGGCTGCAATCTCAAGTGGCAGAAGTTTGATCAAAAATGTCAGAGACTTTCAAACCTTCTGAGACATAGTTTAGAGGGGTAGGAATGCCAGAGTGATGGTCAGGAATCCAGGGATCACTCCAAACATTAATTGATTCTCCATTCCCAATTCTCCGCCGAACCCCACGAGAAACAAGATCCCTGGCTGAGAGAAGACTGGACCACACAAAAGAAGGATTAGATCCTCGAGAAGCTTTTAAAATGGAAGTGTGAGGGTAGTATCTAGCCTTCATAATCTGGCTGTAGAGAGAGGACTCATTTGTTAGAAGGCGCCAACCTTGTTTTGCCAAAAGAGCAGAATTGAAGTGGAACATATCCCTGAGGCCTAAACCCCCACTGGCCATAGGAGTACAAAGCTTCTGCCAACCAATCCAATGCATCTTTCTAACATCAGTCTTTCCACTCCAAAAGAAGTTTCTAGAAAGTCTATTGATTTCCTCGCAAAGGATTTTGGGGAACCTGAAAATACTCATGGCATAGGTTGGGATAGCTTGAATGACAACCTTGATTAGAATAGCCCGCCCAGCTTGTGAGAGAAGCTTTTCGTTCCAACCTTGTAACTTGCCCCAAATTCTCTCTTTGATAAAGCTAAGTAACTCTCTTCTGTTGCGCGTGATCATAGTAGGTAAGCCCAAATATTTGGAGTCAGTTCTAGCATCATTCATGCAGAGCAAATTCTTGATAGATACTCTAAGCTCCTCCCGGACATTAGAACTGAAAGTAACTGAGGATTTGTTAACATTGAGGAATTGGCCAGACATGCGCTCATAAAGATGAAGAATATCAAGCAATTTCCTGCCCTCCACTAAATCTGCTCTACAGAAAAGGAGACTATCATCTGCAAAAAGAAGATGTGAGATAATGGGACCCCGACGGCTGATTCTAATCCCATGGAGAGAAGAGGATCTGATACTCTGGTGAATAAGGTGAGATAATCCCTCAATACATATAAGAAAGAGAAATGGCGAGAGGGGATCTCCCTGACGAAGACCTCGAGTAGGATGGATACAACCTCGAATCTCTCTATTTATAATGATTGAAAAGGTGACAGAGGTCACACAAGTCCTGATCCGAGAAATCCATTGGGTATTAAACCCCATACGGGCCATCATAAAGAACAAGAAGTCCCATTCAACACGGTCAAAAGCCTTACTCATATCAAGTTTGAGAGCCATATAGCCTCTTTGACCTTGCCGAAGGCATTTCAAATAATGGTAAGATTCAGCTGCCACCATCAGATTGTCAGAGATCAACCTACCAGGGATGAAACCTCCCTGTTCTTGAGAAATAATTTTAGAGATAATAGGCTTCAATCTGCTGCATAAGCACTTAGCAATAATCTTGTACATAGTATTGCAAAGACTAATGGGACGAAAGTCAGTTATATTTTCAGGGGAACGCACCTTTGGAATGAGAGCAATCAAGGTGTGGTTTATGGGTTCATGGAAAATCCCTCCATTTAAGAAATTTAGAGTAGCTTCAGTGATAGAGTTCCCCATAATATGCCAATATTTCTGGTAAAAAATGCCTGGGAGACCATCAGGTCCAGGCGATTTTGTAGGATGCATGCTGAACACAATGGATTTGACCTCCTCTGCAGTAAAGGGAGCCATTAGATCATCATTCATTTCATTGGAAATCCGGGGCTCAAAATCTTCAAAAAGGTGCTCAAGTAATGATGGATTAGAAGTAGTATAGATGGCATTGAAGTGGTCCAGAATAATGGGCTCAAAATGACGAACCCCCTCAATCCAAGAACCATCAGCCGAGCGAAGACCGGAGATGAAATTCCGTTGTTTACGTTGGTTAGCTTTTCGATGGAAATATTTCGTGTTGCGATCACCAAAGAGGAGCCAATTTTGCCGAGAACGTTGTCTCCATGCAACCTCCTGCCAATAATATAATTCATTGAGCTCTTTTTCCAATCTAAAGCAATTGATCATGAAGGACATGAGAATGACGAAAGCCAACACTATTTTTTAAAGCTAAAAGAGATTTTTCTTTACTTCGAATATTTTTCTCAAGAGTCCCAAAGGAAGCAGACTTCCAAGAGGCCAGGGAAGAAGTACAAAAAGACTGGCAAGCTGCAATATTGCTTATAGAGTGGTCATCCTCATCCAAGAATTCTTAATGATAGATTCACACTCTGGAATTTTACACCAAAATTCCTCAAAATGGAAGCGGCAGGATCTGTTAGAAATAGTAGGACCTCTGGAGATAGTGAGCAATAAAGGAGAATGATCCGAGGCTGGGGAAGCCAGATGGCGCAAATAAGCGCCCAAAAATTGTTGACTCCAGGAATCCGACGAAACAACTCTATCCAGGCGTTCCTCGACCAAGGCAGTCCCACTGCGATTGTTAGACCAGGTAAAGGAGTAGCCAGAATAACCAATATCACAAAGAGCACAATCCTGTAAAGCATCTCGAAAATTCTGCATCAAGTATTCAGCCCTGCCATTACTACCAGCAATTTCAGAGTTTGATAAGATTTCATTAAAGTCCCCTCCGCAAACCCAGGGAAGACTAGAGGCAGCAGCTAACCGCCGCAAAAGAGACCAGAAAGCCGGACGAGAACCAGTAGAAGGAGAACCATAAATTCCGGTGAATCTCCAGGAAAGAGCATCCTGTAAATTAATTACAGTATCAATGTGGGAAGAGGAGAAAGAGGACACTGTCAAAGGGCAGCTGGCATTCCACATGACCAACAAACCACCACCCAATCCAGAGCGTAAAACAGGAAAGCAGAAGTTAAATTGCAATTTGAGGCGGAGACGTTCAGAGGAGGAAGAAGAGAGACGGGTTTCAGAGAGAAAGAGAATATCAGGGGAATGATGTTGCACCATCCGGAGCAACGCATGAACTGTGCGAGGGTGCCCCAACCCCCGACAGTTCCAAAGTATGATTTTCATTGCGCCTGGCGTGGCTGATTCTGGGCAGCCACTGCCAATAAAGAGTGTGAGGGTGTTGCACCAGTCACATATTCTTGCCTGTATTTCTTGGGAATAGAGTTATCAGGCTCCTCTATTCTGGTTCTTTTAGATCCAACCACCAAATCTAGTTTATCCACCTCCATCTGGGTTAAAGTGATATGCACTTTGATATTTCTCGCTTTTTCTTTCAAACGTGATCCTTTCCTCTGTTTCGAGCCAGCAGCTTTCTGATGTTGATTCAAAGGGGTGGGTGCCCCAGAGGTATTGGTACCACCTGAGGTGAACTCCATACCACTACTTGACCCGGTGCCAACAAGAGTGTTAGAAATAGCTTGTAGTCGTTCATTAGCTCCCAAATCCTGCTTGCAGGGCCCAATATCCACTAAGCTCGATTGGACTTTCTCCATCTCTGGTTCAGACAGCTTCTCAGTTCCAGTGGACCCATTTTTTCTTCCAACAGGAATGGATCCAACGGAACCTTCTTCTTCTTCTTCAACTGTTGTATTCAAGTTCTTGTAAGTTGTGTGGGCTTTCCCAGATTCACCCAGCGAGGAACCAGCAGAGTTGTTTTTTGACCCCGAAGAAGTATTACTGTTTTTATGCCGGCCCCCCATTGATGCAGTACTGAGCCAGGGGCCATATTGTGACGAAACATCTTTGTTGTTCTTCACAGCTTCAAAGTGGAGGCTACACCGCTTTTCATCGTGACCAAGAACTCCACAATAGAAGCAGAACTCCATCAGTCTTTCATAACGAAAAGAGACCCAAACTTTAGAGCCATCCAGAGTAAGAACAAAGCAGCCTCTACGAATGGGTTTGTCTAAGTAGACTGATGCCCGGAAGCGTAGATAGGCATTGGACGATTTGCCAAAAGACCGATCATCTGCAGAGATAAAACCACCAACTGCAGATCCCAGAGATTGAGCCACTTTTGGGGAATGGCAAACTAGTGGGAGACCATGGGCATGGATCCAGAAGGGGCAAGAGTCAAATTTAGCATTTTCCACACTCATACCCAGCTCCCATTTCTTTAAAACTAATAGGTGATTATCCATGTACCACGGTGCTTCGTCTAATACTCGATTTAGTGCGAATTCATTGGGGAAGATGAACTGGAAGAAGTTCGGGCCGAGGTCAAAAATGCGAAAATCGTCACCAAAACCCCAAGCTCTACGGAAGACTATTCGGACAGTAGTTTTATTCAAGATCCGGTGAGAAAGGATTTTTCCTACGGCACTGTTGAGGAAGTCTTTCAAGTTGTCACTGATTTCCTCTTGTTGCAGAATCACCAGCTCGCCCTCTTCAGCTGTAAGAGAGAAAGTTGCCATGGAGTTGACAACAACATCCATGATCTAAGGAAAGAAAGAGCGGCGGCGAAGTTTGTGAAGAAAACCTATACCCTCAAAAAGAGAGACCAAACCCTCAAGAGGAGAGAGAAGCTCTCAGGATGAGAGAGAAAGATTGTGCAATTTGAGACATAACTTGGTCTATTCGCGTCTTTACCTAATGAAACGTGGCACGAAGGCTCAACTAGCAAGTTAGACTTTTAAGAGCACTAAATAGAGTACAACGGTCCACATTGATGCTTTGTAAATGCTCAACTCTCTCCATAGAGGTGCATTTCACGTTTTTGTGCAATTTGAGAGATAACTTGGTCTATTCGCGTCTTTACCTAATGAAACGTGGCACGAAGGCTCAACTAGCAAGTTAGACTTTGAAGAGCACTAAATAGAGTACAACGGTCCACATTGATGCTTTGGAATTGCTCAACTCTCTCCATAGAGGAGCTTTTCACGTTTTTGTGCAATTTGAGACATAACTTGGTCTATTCGTGTCTTTACCTTATGAAACGTGGCACGAAGGCTCAACTAGCAAGTTAGACTTTTAAGAGCACTAAATAGAGTACAACGGTCCACATTGATGCTTTGGAATTGCTAAACTCTCTCCATAGAGGATCTTTTCTCGTTTTTGTGCAATTTGACACATAACTTGGTCTATTCGCGTCTTTACCTTATGAAACGTGGCACGAAGGCTCAACTAGCAAGTTAGACTTTTAAATGCACTAAATAGAGTACAACGGTCCACATTGATGCTTTGGGAATGCCCAACTCTCTCTATAGAGGTGCTTTTCACGTTTTTGTGCAATTTGAGAGATCACTTGATCTATTCGCGTCTTTGCCTTATGAAACGTGGCACGAAGGCTCAACTAGCAAGTTAGACTTTTAAGAGCACTAAATAGAGTACAACGGTCCACATTGATGCTTTGGAAATGCTCAACTCTCTCCATAGAGGTGCATTTCACGTTTTTGTTCAATTTGAGAGATAACTTGGTCTATTCACGTCTTTACCTTACGAAACGTGGCACGAAGGATCAACTAGCAGGTTAGACTTTTAAGAGCACTAAGTAGAGTACAACGGTCCACATTGATGCTTTGGAAATGCTCAACTCTCTCCATAGAGGTGCTTTTCACGTTTTTGTGCAATTTGAGAGATAACTTGGTCTATTCGCGTCTTTACCTTATGAAACGTGGCACGAAGGCTCAACTAGCAAGTTAGACTTTGAAGTGCACTAAATAGATTACAACGGTCCACATAGATGCTTTGGAATTGCTCAACTCTCTCCATAGAGGAGCTTTTCACGTTTTTGTGCAATTTGAGACATAACTTGGTCTATTCGCGTCTTTACCTTATGAAACGTGGCACGAAGGCTCAACTAGCAAGTTAGACTTTGAAGAGCACTAAATAGAGTACAACGGTCCACATTGATGCTTTGGAATTGCTCAACTCTCTCCATAGAGGAGCTTTTCACATTTTTGTGCAATTTGAGACATAACTTGGTCTATTCGCGTCTCTACCTAATGAAACGTGGCACGAAGGCTCAACTAGCAAGTTAGACTTTTAAGTGCACTAAATAGAGTACAACGGTCCACATTGATGCTTTGGAATTGCTCAACTCTCTCCATAGAGGAGCTTTTCACGTTTTTGTGCAATTTGAGACATAACTTGGTCTATTCGCGTCTTTACCTTATGAAACGTGGCACGAAGGCTCAACTAGCAAGTTAGACTTTGAAGAGCACTAAATAGAGTACAACGCTCCACATTGATGCTTTGGAATTGCTCAACTCTCTCCATAGAGGAGCTTTTCACGTTTTTGTGCAATTTGAGACATAACTTGGTCTATTCGCGTCTTTACCTAATGAAACGTGGCACGAAGGCTCAACTAGCATGTTAGACTTTTAAGAGCACTAAATAGAGTACAACGGTCCACATTGATGCTTTGGAAATGCTAAACTCTCTCCATAGAGGAGCTTTTCACGTTTTTGTGCAATTTGAGACATAACTTGGTCTATTCGCGTCTTTACCTAATGAAACGTGGCACGAAGGCTCAACTAGCAAGTTAGACTTTTAAGAGCACTAAATAGAGTACAACGGTCCACATTGATGCTTTGGAAATGCTCAACTCTCTCCATAGAGGTGCATTTCACGTTTTTGTGCAATTTGAGAGATAACTTGGTCTATTCGTGTCTCTACCTTATGAAACGTGGCACGAAGGATCAACTAGCAAGTTAGACTTTTAAGAGCACTAAATATAGTACAACGGTCCACATTGATGCTTTGGAAGTGCTCAACTCCCTCCATAGAAGAGCTTTTCACGTTTTTGTGCAATTTGAGACATAACTTGGTCTATTCGCGTCTTTACCTTATGAAACGTAGCACGATGGCTCAACTAGCAAGTTAGACTTTTAAGAGCACTAAATAGAGTTCAACGTTCCACATTGATGCTTTGCAATTGCTCAACTCTCTCCATAGAGGAGCTTTTCACGTTTTTGTGCAATTTCAAACGTAACTTGGTCTATTCGCGTCTTTACCTTATGAAACGTGGCACGAAGGCTCACCTAGCAAGTTAGACTTTTAAGAGCACTAAATAGAGTACAACGGTCCACATTGATGCTTTGGAATTGCTAAGCTCTCTCCATAGAGGAGCTTTTCACGTTTTTGTGCAATTTGAGACATAACTTGGTCTATTCGCGTCTTTACCTAATGAAACGTGGCACGAAGGCTCAACTAGCAAGTTAGACTTTTAAGAGCACTAAATAGAGTACAACGGTCCACATTGATGCTTTGGAAATGCTCAACTCTCTCCATAGAGGTGCATTTCACGTTTTTCTTCTATTTGAGAGATAACTTGGTCTATTCGCGTCTTTACCTTATGAAACGTGGCACGAAGGCTCAACTAGCAAGTTAGACCTTGAAGAGCACTAAATAGAGTACAACGGTCCACATTGATGCTTTGGAATTGCTCAACTCTCTCCATAGAGGAGCTTTTCACGTTTTTGTGCAATTTGAGACATAACTTGGTCTATTCGCGTCTTTACCTTATGAAACGTGGCACGAAGGCTCAACTAGCAAGTTAGACTTTCAAGAGCACTAAATAGAGTACAACGGTCCACATTGATGCTTTGGAAATGCTCAACTCTCTCCATAGAGGTGCATTTCACTTTTTTGTTCAATTTGAGAGATAACTTGGTCTATTCGCGTTACCTTACGAAACGTGGCACAAAGGCTCAACTAGCAGGTTAGACTTTTAAGAGCACTAAGTAGAGTACAACGGTCCACATTGATGCTTTGGAAATGCTCAACTCTCTCCATAGAGGTGCTTTTCACGTTTTTGTGCAATTTGAGAGATAACTTGGTCTATTCGCGTCTTTACCTTATGAAACGTGGCACGAAGGCTCAACTAGCAAGTTAGACTTTTAAGAGCACTAAATAGAGTACAACGGTCCACATTGATGCTTTGGAATTGCTCAACTCTCTCCATAGAGGAGCTTGTCACGTTTTTGTGCAATTTGAGACATAACTTGGTCTATTCGCGTCTTTACCTTATGAAACGTGGCACGAAGGCTCAACTAGCAAGTTGGAATTTTAAGAGCACTAAATAGAGTACAACAGTCCACGTTGATGCTTTGGAATTGCTCAACTCTCTCCATAGAGGAGCTTTTCACGTTTTTGTGCAATTTGAGACATAACTTGGTCTATTCGCATCTTTACCTTATGAAACGTGGCACGAAGGCTCAACTAGCAAGTTAGACTTTTAAGAGCACTAAATAGAGTACAACGGTCCACATTGATGCTTTGGAATTGCTCAACTCTCTCCATAGAGGAGCTTGTCACGTTTTTGTGCAATTTGAGACATAACTTGGTCTATTCGCGTCTTTACCTTATGAAACGTGGCACGAAGGCTCAACTAGAAAGTTAGACTTTTAAGAGCACTAAATAGAGTACAACGGTCCACATTGATGCTTTGGAATTGCTAAACTCTCTCCATAGAGGAGCTTTTCTCGTTTTTGTGCAATTTGACACGTAACTTGGTCTATTCGTGTCTTTACCTTATGAAACGTGGCACGAAGGCTCAACTAGCAAGTTAGACTTTTAAGAGCACTAAATAGAGTACAACGGTCCACATTGATGCTTTGGAAGTGCTCAACTCCCTCCATAGAAGAGCTTTTCACGTTTTTGTGCAATTTGAGGCATAACTTGGTCTATTCACGTCTTTACGTTATAAACGTGGCACGATGGCTCAACTAGCAAGTTAGACTTTTAAGAGCACTAAATAGAGTTCAACGGTCCACATTGATGCTTTGGAATTGCTCAACTCTCTCCATCGAGGAGCTTTTCACGTTTTTGTGCAATTTCAAACATAACTTGGTCTATTCGCATATTTACCTTACGAAACGTGGCACGAAGGCTCAACTAGCAGGTTAGACTTTTAAGAGCAGTAAGTAGAGTATAACGGTCCACATTGATGCTTTGGAAATGCTCAACTCTCTCCATAGAGGTGCATTTCACGTTTTTGTGCAATTTGAGAGATAACTTGGTCTATTCGCGTATTTACCTTATGAAACGTGGCACGAAGGCTCAACTAGCAAGTTAGACTTTTAAGAGCACTACATAGAGTACAATGGTACTTTTAAGAGCACTACATAGAGTACAATGGTCCACATTGATGCTTTGGAAGTGCTCAATGTTGGATCGGATGGCACCACAAGAGGGGGGGTGAATTGTGATCTTAATCAAATTTAGACTAAGTCACCTCTTTTTTGTTTTAATTGAGTTTCACCCTAAGGGGAAGCAATTTAAATAAGTTGAATATAAATGTATGCAAAGATAATCACATAAATCAAACTTAACAACAAGAATCAAGTCAAATGATCAAAATGAATATTACACACCAAAACAAGTTGTAATGAAGCACAAAATCAGATTCAACAAATGTATGCACAAGCTTGATTCTATCACCCTAGATGTCCAATTTCAAGTATGCAATGCAAGTATGATATGCTAAAATGAAATTGCTGTAAAGTAAAGAGGGCAAAGAGATTTATAGTGGTTCGGCTTAACCCAAGCCTACTCCACTCCCCAAGTCTCACTTGGGAATTTCAAACACTCCACTATAGCTTGTTCAACCGAGTCAAGCGGAACTCATACAACCAGTGTTTTTGTAGCTCAAACACCAAACTTTACACACCGTGTGGTTTATAGCTCACCACACAAACTCTTATCAACAATACACCTCGGTCTCACCGAGAACACAAATCAACAAGTTGAATTCTCAAATAGGCTCTTTATGACAGCCGGGTAGAGAAGTAGTTTAAGCTCAAGGTATGGCTCTTTGAGTAGCTAGATATGGAAGTGTTTAGGCTCAATTTATGTTCTGGAAATCAGATTGTTCAAGTAAGAAAATGGCTCTTGAGGAAAAGATAAGAATCAAGTAAGAAAGGCTCAAGAGTAACAATAAAGCTTTGCTTGGCTAGTGTATATGATCTCTCTTCAAAATCAAGTATGTAATCAAGGAATGAATGAGTGAAAGGATGAAAGCTTAGAAGATGAAGAACACTTAAGAGAGAAAGAGTAATTTTCGGCCAAGTCTATGCACCATAGACAAAGAGTTAGTTTTTATAGAAATTGTGGAGTGTAAGCTCATGAAATGAGGGCCATTGGATTGATATGAAAGATATGGACCCTTGGATCATTATAGACGTTAGAAGGCTTAGAGAAGTGTGAAAATGATTACAACAAGTCTCTTTTGGTAGGAAGAAATAATGGCTTTTGGATGGATATAGACTTTGGAGGCCACCTTGAAAGATACAACAATTGACTTGAGAAAAGTTTGTCTTTTAGGTGGAGTAAATCATGGCTTTTGGATCAAATGAAGATTCAATTTTGGCCATAGGATGTAAAGTAGGAGAGATAAGAATAAAGCTTGAATCTTTGGCCATTGGATTAAAATGTGATTTTGATGTAGAGAGAATATGATCCATTGGATGTGGAGTGTCTTGGTGGGAAAGAGAAATGGTTGTGAAATAAAGCTTCCCACACATGTGAAGAGAAAAACTTGTCATAAGACTTGTTGTACCTCTTGTCTCCTCCTTTCAAATTAACTTTTCCTTCTCTTCTCTTTTTGGCTCCAAGTCTTCTAGTTAAGATGTAACTATGGTTAACTTGTCTTCTTTGCCATGTCATCAATGCCATGTCATTAATGCCATCTCAACAATGCCATGTCAGCTGCCACGTCACGTCCGTCGATTCTGACTTTGACTAGAAAGTTAATTTTACTTCAATTGATCCCAATTAAGCTCCAAGACATCTTTGGCAAAACTTGACTTATGTTGACCACGAAATTGACTTTCTTAATCATGTTTGACACTAATTAAGCCTTCACTAATGTTGGTCAAGGATGACATTAGGACCAATTTACGTTTTGGTCACCCTACACACAAATCATACTCAAGACATGCTATGTAAACCCTTTTAGGATTTCTTGCAATTAGTCCACGTTAGTTCAATAATCAAATCATCAAATAAGCACAATTGAACTAGTTTAATATAAGTCTTGAATTCCTAAACTAATCAAGTAGTCATATGCACCTAGGTTTCTTAATACAATCAATAGATCAAAGTTCAATCAAAACATGCCGTTGTAATCACTCAAACATATATTCAACACTCAACTCCCTCCATAGAAGAGCTTTTCACGTTTTTGTGCAATTTGAGACATAACTTGGTCTATTCGCATGTTTACCTTATGAAATGTGGCACGATGGCTCAACTAGCAAGTTAGACTTTTAAGAGCACTAAATAGAGTTCAACGGTCCACATTGATGCTTTGGAATTGCTCAACTCTCTCCATAGAGGAGCTTTTCACGTTTTTGTGCAATTTCAAACATAACTTGGTCTATTCGCGTCTTTACCTTATGAAACGTGGCACGAAGGCTCAACTAGCAAGTTAGACTTTTAAGAGCACTAAATAGAGTACAACGGTCCACATTGATGCTTTGGAATCGCTCAACTCTCTCCATAGAGGAGCTTTTCACGTTTTTGTGCAATTTGAGACATAACTTGGTCTATTCGCGTCTTTACCGTATGAAACGTGGCACGAAGGCTCAACTAGCAAGTTGGAATTTTAAGAGCACTAAATAGAGTACAACAGTCCACGTTGATGCTTTGGAATTGCTCAACTCTCTCCATAGAGGAGCTTTTCACGTTTTTGTGCAATTTGAGACATAACTTGGTCTATTCGCATCTTTACCTTATGAAACGTGGCACGAAGGCTCAACTAGCAAGTTAGACTTTTAAGAGCACTAAATAGAGTACAACGGTCCACATTGATGCTTTGGAAATGCTCAACTCTCTCCATAGAGGTGCATTTCACGTTTTTGTTCTATTTGAGAGATAACTTGGTCTATTCGCGTCTTTACCTTATGAAACGTGGCACGAAGGCTCAACTAGCAAGTTAGACTTTGAAGAGCACTAAATAGAGTACAACAGTCCACATTGATGCTTTGGAATTGCTCAACTCTCTCCATAGAGGAGCTTTTCACGTTTTTGTGCAATTTGAGACATAAATTGGTCTATTCGCGTCTTTACCTTATGAAACGTGGCACGAAGCCTCAACTAGCAAGTTAGACTTTTAAGAGAACTAAATAGAGTACAACGGTCCACATTGATGCTTTGGAAATGCTCAACTCTCTCCATAGAGGTGCATTTCACGTTTTTGTTCAATTTGAGAGATAACTTGGTCTATTCGCGTTACCTTACGAAACGTGGCACGAAGGCTCAACTAGCAGGTTAGAATTTTAAGAGCACTAAGTAGAGTACAATGGTCCACATTGATGCTTTGGAAATGCTCAACTCTCTCCATAGAGGTGCATTTCACATTTTTGTGCAATTTGAGGGATAACTTGGTCTATTCGCGTCTTTACCTTAAGAAACGTGGCACGAAGGCTCAACTAGCAAGTTAGACTTTGAAGAGCACTAAATAGAGTACAACGGTCCACATTGATGCTTTGGAATTGCTCAACTCTCTCCATAGAGGAGCTTTTCACGTTTTTGTGCAATTTGAGACATAACTTGGTCTATTCGCGTCTTTACCTAATGAAACGCGGCACGAATGCTCAACTAGCAAGTTAGACTTTTAAGAGCACTAAATAGAGTACAACGGTCCACATTGATGCTTTGGAAATGCTCAACTCTCTCCATAGAGGTGCTTCACGTTTTTGTGTAATTTGAGAGATAACTTGGTCTATTCGCGTCATTACCATATGAAACGTTGCACGAAGGCTCAACTAGCAAGTTAGACTTTGAAGAGCACTAAATAGAGTACAACGGTCCACATTGATGCTTTGGAAATGCTCAACTCTCTCCATAGAGGTGCATTTCACGTTTTTGTTCTATTTGAGAGATAACTTGGTCTATTCGCGTCTTTACCTTATGAAACGTGGCACGAAGGCTCAACTAGCAAGTTAGACTTTGAAGAGCACTAAATAGAGTACAACGGTCCACATTGATGCTTTGGAATTGCTCAACTCTCTCCATAGAGGAGCTTTTCACGTTTTTGTGCAATTTGAGACAAAACTTGGTCTATTCGCGTCTTTACCTTATGAAACGTGGCACGAAGCCTCAACTAGCAAGTTAGACTTTTAAGAGCACTAAATAGAGTACAACGGTCCACATTGATGCTTTGGAAATGCTCAACTCTCTCCATAGAGGTGCATTTCACGTTTTTGTTCAATTTGAGAGATAACTTGGTCTATTCGCGTTACCTTACGAAACGTGGCACGAAGGCTCAACTAGCAGGTTAGACTTTTAAGAGAACTAAGTAGAGTACAACGGTCCACATTGATGCTTTGGAAATGCTCAACTCTCTCCATAGAGGTGCATTTCACGTTTTTGTGCAATTTGAGAGATAACTTGGTCTATTCGCGTCTTTACCTTAAGAAACGTGGCACGAAGTCTCAACTAGCAAGTTAGACTTTGAAGAGCACTAAGTAGAGTACAACGGTCCACATTGATGCTTTGGAATTGCTCAACTCTCTCCATAGTGGAGCTTTTCACGTTTTTGTGCAATTTGAGACATAACTTGGTCTATTCGCGTCTTTACCTAATGAAACGCGGCACGAAGGCTCAACAAGCACGTTAGACTTTTAAGAGCACTAAATAGAGTACAACGGTCCACATTGATGCTTTGGAAATGCTCAACTCTCTCCATAGAGGTGCATTTCACGTTTTTGTGTAATTTGAGAGATAACTTGGTCTATTCGCGTCTTTACCTTATGAAACGTGGCACGAAGGCTCAACTAGCAAGTTAGACTTTGAAGAGCACTAAATAGAGTACAACGGTCCACATTGATGCTTTGGAATTGCTCAACTCTCTCCATAGAGGAGCTTTTCACGTTTTTGTGCAAGTTGAAACATAACTTGTTCTATTCGCGTCTTTACCTTATGAAACGTGGCACGAAGGCTCAACTAGCAAGTTGGAATTTTAAGAGCACTAAATAGAGTACAACAGTCCACGTTGATGCTTTGGAATTGCTCAACTCTCTCCATAGAGGAGCTTTTCACGTTTTTGTGCAATTTGAGACATAACTTGGTCTATTCGCATCTTTACCTTATGAAACGTGGCACGAAGGCTCAACTAGCAAGTTAGACTTTTAAGAGCACTAAATAGAGTACAACGGTCCACATTGATGCTTTGGAAATGCTCAACTCTCTCCATAGAGGTGCATTTCACGTTTTTGTTCTATTTGAGAGATAACTTGGTCTATTCGCGTCTTTACCTTATGAAACGTGGCACGAAGGCTCAACTAGCAAGTTAGACTTTGAAGAGCACTAAATAGAGTACAACAGTCCACATTGATGCTTTGGAATTGCTCAACTCTCTCCATAGAGGAGCTTTTCACGTTTTTGTGCAATTTGAGACATAAATTGGTCTATTCGCGTCTTTACCTTATGAAACGTGGCACGAATCCTCAACTAGCAAGTTAGACTTTTAAGAGAACTAAATAGAGTACAACGGTCCACATTGATGCTTTGGAAATGCTCAACTCTCTCCATAGAGGTGCATTTCACGTTTTTGTTCAATTTGAGAGATAACTTGGTCTATTCGCGTTACCTTACGAAACGTGGCACGAAGGCTCAACTAGCAGGTTAGACTTTTAAGAGCACTAAGTAGAGTACAATGGTCCACATTGATGCTTTGGAAATGCTCAACTCTCTCCATAGAGGTGCATTTCACATTTTTGTGCAATTTGAGGGATAACTTGGTCTATTCGCGTCTTTACCTTAAGAAACGTGGCACGAAGGCTCAACTAGCAAGTTAGACTTTGAAGAGCACTAAATAGAGTACAACGGTCCACATTGATGCTTTGGAATTGCTCAACTCTCTCCATAGAGGAGCTTTTCACGTTTTTGTGCAATTTGAGACATAACTTGGTCTATTCGCGTCTTTACCTAATGAAACGCGGCACGAATGCTCAACTAGCAAGTTAGACTTTTAAGAGCACTAAATAGAGTACAACGGTCCACATTGATGCTTTGGAAATGCTCAACTCTCTCCATAGAGGTGCTTCACGTTTTTGTGCAATTTGAGAGATAACTTGGTCTATTCGCGTCATTATCATA
The DNA here is from genome assembly GCF_013401445.1 of Tripterygium wilfordii. Lineage (NCBI taxonomy): Eukaryota > Viridiplantae > Streptophyta > Magnoliopsida > Celastrales > Celastraceae > Tripterygium > Tripterygium wilfordii. Next base: position 60,112 of record NW_024056336.1, on the reverse strand, counting down.
TGAAACGTTGCACGAAGGCTCAACTAGCAAGTTAGACTTTGAAGAGCACTAAATAGAGTACAACGGTCCACATTGATGCTTTGGAAATGCTCAACTTTCTCCATAGAGGTGCATTTCACGTTTTTGTTCTATTTGAGAGATAACTTGGTCTATTCGCGTCTTTACCTTATGAAACGTGGCACGAAGGCTCAACTAGCAAGTTAGACTTTGAAGAGCACTAAATAGAGTACAACAGTCCACATTGATGCTTTGGAATTGCTCAACTCTCTCCATAGAGGAGCTTTTCACGTTTTTGTGCAATTTGAGACAAAACTTGGTCTATTCGCGTCTTTACCTTATGAAACGTGGCACGAAGCCTCAACTAGCAAGTTAGACTTTTAAGAGCACTAAATAGAGTACAACGTTCCACATTGATGCTTTGGAAATGCTCAACTCTCTTCATAGAGGTGCATTTCACGTTTTTGTTCAATTTGAGAGATAACTTGGTCTATTCGCGTTACCTTACGAAACGTGGCACGAAGGCTCAACTAGCAGGTTAGACTTTTAAGAGCACTAAGTAGAGTACAACGGTCCACATTGATGCTTTGGAAATGCTCAACTCTCTCCATAGAGGTGCATTTCACGTTTTTGTGCAATTTGAGAGATAACTTGGTCTATTCGCGTCTTTACCTTAAGAAACGTGGCACGAAGTCTCAACTAGCAAGTTAGACTTTGAAGAGCACTAAATAGAGTACAACGGTCCACATTGATGCTTTGGAATTGCTCAACTCTCTCCATAGAGGAGCTTTTCACGTTTTTGTGCAATTTGAGACATAACTTGGTCTATTCGCGTCTTTACCTAATGAAACGTGGCACGAAGGCTCAACAAGCACGTTAGACTTTTAAGAGCACTAAATAGAGTACAACGGTCCACATTGATGCTTTGGAAATGCTCAACTCTCTCCATAGAGGTGCATTTCACGTTTTTGTGTAATTTGAGAGATAACTTGGTCTATTCGCGTCTTTACCTTATGAAACGTGGCACGAAGGCTCAACTAGCAAGTTAGACTTTGTAGAGCACTAAATAGAGTACAACGGTTCACATTGATGCTTTGGAATTGCTCAACTCTCTCCATAGAGGAGCTTTTCACGTTTTTGTGCAAGTTGAGACATAACTTGTTCTATTCTCGTCTTTACCTTATGAAACGTGGCACGAAGGCTCAACTAGCAAGTTAGACTTTTAAGAGCACTAAATAGAGTACAACGGTCTACATTGATGCTTTGGAATTGCTAAACTCTCTCCATAGAGGAGCTTTTCTCGTTTTTGTGCAATTTGACACATAACTTGGTCTATTCGCGTCTTTACCTTATGAAACGTGGCACGAAGGCTCAACTAGCAAGTTAGACTTTTAAGAGCACTAAATAGAGTACAACGGTCCACATTGATGCTTTGGAAGTGCTCAACTCTCTCCATAGAGGAGCTTTTCACTGTTTTTGTGCAATTTGACACATAACTTGGTCTATTCGCGTCTTTACCTTATGAAACGTGGCACGATGGCTCAACTAGCAAGTTAGACTTTTAAGAGCACTAAATAGAGTTCAACGGTCCACATTGATGCTTTGGAATTGCTCAACTCTCTCCATAGAGGAGCTTTTCACGTTTTTGTGCAATTTCAAACATAACTTGGTCTATTCGCATATTTACCTTACGAAACGTGGCACGAAGGCTCAACTAGCAGGTTAGACTTTTAAGAGCACTAAGTAGAGTACAACGGTCCACATTGATGCTTTGGAAATGCTCAACTCTCTCCATAGAGGTGCATTTCACGTTTTTGTGCAATTTGAGAGATAACTTGGTCTATTCGCGTCTTTACCTTATGAAACGTGGCACGAAGGCTCAACTAGCAAGTTAGACTTTTAAGAGCACTAAATAGAGTACAACGGTCCACATTGATGCTTTGGAAGTGCTCAACTCTCTCCATAGAGGAGCATTTCACGTTTTTGTGCAATTTGAGAGATAACTTGGTCTATTCGCGTCTTTACCTTATGAAACGTGGCACGAAGGCTCAACTAGCAAGTTAGACTTTGAAGAGTACTAAATAGAGTACAACGGTCCACATTGATGCTTTGGAATTGCTCAACTCTCTCCATAGAGGAGCTTTTCACGTTTTTGTGCAATTTGAGACATAACTTGGTCTATTCGCGTCTTTACCTAATGAACCGTGGCACGAAGGCTCAACTTGCAAGTTAGACTTTTAAGAGCACTAAATAGAGTACAACGGTCCACATTGATGATTTGGAATTGCTAAACTCTCTCCATAGAGGTGCATTTCACGTTTTTGTGCAATTTGAGAGATAACTTGGTCTATTCGCGTCTTTACCTTATGAAACGTGGCACGAAGGCTCAACTAGCAAGTTAGACTTTTAAGAGCACTAAATAGAGTACAACGGTCCACATTGATGCTTTGGAAGTGCTCAACTCCCTCCATAGAAGAGCATTTCACGTTTTTGTGCAATTTTAGAGATAACTTGGTCTATTCGCGTCTTTACTTTATGAAACGTGGCACGAAGGCTCAACTAGCAAGTTAGACTTTTAAGAGCACTAAATAGAGTACAACGTTCCACATTGATGATTTGGAAATGCTCAACTCTCTCCATAGAGGTGCATTTCACGTTTTTGTGCAATTTGAGAGATAACTTGGTCTATTCGCGTCTTTACCTTATGAAACGTGGCACGAAGGCTCAACTAGCAAGTTAGACTTTGAAGAGCACTAAATAGAGTACAACGGTCCACATTGATGCTTTGGAATTGCTCAACTCTCTCCATAGAGGAGCTTTTCACGTTTTTGTGCAATTTGAGACATAACTTGGTCTATTCGCGTCTTTACCTTATGAAACGTGGCACGAAGGCTCAACTAGCAAGTTAGACTTTTAAGAGCACTAAATAGAGTACAACGGTCCACATTGATGCTTTGGAATTGCTAAACTCTCTCCATAGAGGAGCTTTTCTCGTTTTTGTGCAATTTGACACATAACTTGGTCTATTCGCGTCTTTACCTAATGAAACGTGGCACGATGGCTCAACTAGCAAGTTAGACTTTTAAGAGCACTAAATAGAGTTCAACGGTCCACATTGATGCTTTGGAATTGCTCAACTCTCTCTATAGAGGAGCTTTTCACGTTTTTGTGCAATTTGAGACATAACTTGGTCTATTCGCGTCTTTACCTAATGAAACGTGGCACGAAGGCTCAACTAGCAAGTTAGACTTTTAAGAGCACTAAATAGAGTACAACGGTCCACATTGATGCTTTGGAAATGCTCAACTCTCTCCATAGAGGTGCATTTCACGTTTTTGTGCAATTTGAGAGATAACTTGGTCTATTCGCGTCTTTACCTTATGAAACGTGGCACGAAGGCTCAACTAGCAAGTTAGACTTTTAAGAGCACTAAATAGAGTACAACGGTCCACATTGATGCTTTGGAAATGCTCAACTCTCTCCATAGAGATGCATTTCACGTTTTTGTTCAATTTGAGAGATAACTTGGTCTATTCGCGTCTTTACCTTATGAAACGTGGCACGAAGGCTCAACTAGCAAGTTAGACTTTTAAGAGCACTAAATAGAGTACAACGGTCCACATTGATGCTTTGGAAGTGCTCAACTCCCTCCATAGAAGAGCATTTCACGTTTTTGTGCAATTTGAGAGATAACTTGGTCTATTCGCGTCTTTACCTTATGAAACGTGGCACGAAGGCTCAACTAGCAAGTTAGACTTTTAAGAGCACTAAATAGAGTACAACGGTCCACATTGATGATTTGGAAATGCTCAACTCTCTCCATAGAGGTGCATTTCACGTTTTTGTTCAATTTGAGAGATAACTTGGTCTATTCGCGTCTTTACCTTATGAAACGTGGCACGAAGGCTCAACTAGCAAGTTAGACTTTGAAGAGCACTAAATAGAGTACAACGGTCCACATTGATGCTTTGGAATTGCTCAACTCTCTCCATAGAGGAGCTTTTCACGTTTTTGTGCAATTTGAGACATAACTTGGTCTATTCGCGTCTTAACCTTATGAAACGTGGCACGGAGGCTCAACTAGCAAGTTAGAGTTTTAAGAGCACTAAATAGAGTACAACGGTCCACATCGATGCTTTGGAATTGCTCAACTCTCTCCATAGAGGAGCTTTTCTCGTTTTTGTGCAATTTGACACATAACTTGGTCTATTCGCGTCTTTACCTAATGAAACGTGGCACGAAGGCTCAACTAGCAAGTTAGACTTTTAAGAGCACTAAATAGAGTACAACGGTCCACATTGATGCTTTGGAAATGCTCAACTCTCTCCATAGAGGAGCATTTTCACGTTTTTGTGCAATTTGAGACATAACTTGGTCTATTCGCGTCTTTACCTTATGAAACGTGGCACGAAGGCTCAACTAGCAAGTTAGACTTTTAAGAGCACTAAATAGAGTACAACGGTCCACATTGATGCTTTGGAATTGCTAAACTCTCTCCATAGAGGAGCTTTTCTCGTTTTTGTGCAATTTGACACATAACTTGGTCTATTCGCGTCTTTACCTTATGAAACGTGGCACGAAGGCTCAACTAGCAAGTTAGACTTTTAAGAGCACTAAATAGAGTACAACAGGTCCACATTGATGCTTTGGAAGTGCTCAACTCTCTCCATAGAGGAGCTTTTCACGTTTTTGTGCAATTTGAGACATAACTTGGTCTATTCGCGTCTTTACCTTATGAAACGTGGCACGAAGGCTCAACTAGCAAGTTAGACTTTTAAGAGCACTAAATAGAGTACAACGGTCCACATTGATGCTTTGGAATTGCTCAACTCTCTCCATAGAGGAGCTTTTCACGTTTTTGTGCAATTTGAGACATAACTTGGTCTATTCGCGTCTTTACCTAATGAAACGTGGCACGAAGGCTCAACTAGCAAGTTAGACTTTTAAGAGCACTAAATAGAGTACAACGGTCCACATTGATGCTTTGGAATGCTCAACTCTCTCCATAGAGGAGCTTTTCACGTTTTTGTGCAATTTGAGACATAACTTGGTCTATTCGCGTCTTTACCTTATGAAACGTGGCACGAAGGCTCAACTAGCAAGTTAGACTTTTAAGAGCACTAAATAGAGTACAACGGTCCACATTGATGCTTTGGAAATGCTCAACTCTCTCCATAGAGGATGCATTTTCACGTTTTTGTGCAATTTGAGAGATAACTTGGTCTATTCGCGTCTTTACCTTATGAAACGTGGCACGAAGGCTCAACTAGCAAGTTAGACTTTGAAGAGCACTAAATAGAGTACAACGGTCCACATTGATGCTTTGGAATTGCTCAACTCTCTCCATAGAGGAGCTTTTCACGTTTTTGTGCAATTTGAGACATAACTTGGTCTATTCGCGTCTTTACCTTATGAAACGTGGCACGAAGGCTCAACTAGCAAGTTAGACTTTTAAGAGCACTAAATAGAGTACAACGGTCCACATTGATGCTTTGGAATTGCTCAACTCTCTCCATAGAGGAGCTTTTCATCGTTTTTGTGCAATTTGAGACATAACTTGGTCTATTCGCGTCTTTACCTATGAAACGTGGCACGAAGGCTCAACTAGCAAGTTAGACTTTTAAGAGCACTAAATAGAGTACAACGGTCCACATTGATGCTTTGGAATGCTCAACTCTCTCCATAGAGGAGCATTTTCACGTTTTTGTGCAATTTGAGACATAACTTGGTCTATTCGCGTCTTTACCTTATGAAACGTGGCACGAAGGCTCAACTAGCAAGTTAGACTTTTAAGAGCACTAAATAGAGTACAACGGTCCACATTGATGCTTTGGAATTGCTAAACTCTCTCCATAGAGGAGCTTTTCTCGTTTTTGTGCAATTTGACACATAACTTGGTCTATTCGCGTCTTTACCTTATGAAACGTGGCACGAAGGCTCAACTAGCAAGTTAGACTTTTAAGAGCACTAAATAGAGTACAACGGTCCACATTGATGCTTTGGAAGTGCTCAACTCTCTCCATAGAGGAGCTTTTCACGTTTTTGTGCAATTTGAGACATAACTTGGTCTATTCGCGTCTTTACCTTATGAAACGTGGCACGATGGCTCAACTAGCAAGTTAGACTTTTAAGAGCACTAAATAGAGTACAACGGTCCACATTGATGCTTTGGAAATGCTCAACTCTCTCCATAGAGGTTCTTTTCACGTTTTTGTGCAATTTGAGAGATAACTTGGTCTATTCGCGTCTTTACCTTATGAAACGTGGCACGAAGGCTCAACTAGCAAGTTAGACTTTTAAGAGCACTAAATAGAGTACAACGGTCCACATTGATGCTTTGGAATTGCTAAACTCTCTCCATAGAGGAGCTTTTCTTTTTTTTGTGCAATTTGACACATAACTTGGTCTATTCGCGTCTTTACCTTATGAAACGTGGCACGAAGGATCAACTAGCAAGTTAGACTTTTTAGAGCACTAAATAGAGTACAACGGTCCACATTGATGCTTTGGAGTTTCTCAACTCTCTCCATAGAGGAGCTTTACACGTTTTTGTGCAATTTGAGACATAACTCGGTCTATTCGCGTCTTTACCTAATGAAACGTGGCACGAAGGCTCAACTAGCAAGTTAGACTTTTAAGAGCACTAAATAGAGTACAACGGTCCACATTGATGCTTTGGAAATGCTCAACTCTCTCCATAGAGGTGCTTTTCACGTTTTTGTGCAATTTGAGAGATAACTTGGTCTATTCGCGTCTTTACCTTATGAAACGTGGCACGAAGGCTCAACTAGCAAGTTAGACTTTGAAGAGCACTAAATAGAGTACAACGGTCCACATTGATGCTTTGGAATTGCTCAACTCTCTCCATAGAGGAGCTTTACACGTTTTTGTGCAATTTGAGACATAACTTGGTCTATTCGCGTCTTTACCTAATGAAACGTGGCACGAAGGCTCAACTAGCAAGTTAGACTTTTAAGAGCACTAAATAGAGTACAACGGTCCACATTGATGCTTTGGAATCGCTCAACTCTCTCCATAGAGGAGCTTTTCACGTTTTTGTGCAATTTGAGACATAACTTGGTCTATTCGCGTCTTTACCTTATGAAACGTGGCACGAAGGCTCAACTAGCAAGTTAGACTTTGAAGAGCACTAAATAGAGTACAACGGTCCACATTGATGCTTTGGAATTGCTCAACTCTCTCCATAGAGGAGCTTTTCACGTTTTTGTGCAATTTGAGACATAACTTGGTCTATTCGCGTCTTTACCTTATGAAACGTGGCACGAAGGCTCAACTAGCAAGTTAGACTTTTAAGAGCACTAAATAGAGTACAACGGTCCACATTGATGCTTTGGAAGTGCTCAACTCCCTCCATAGAGGAGCTTTTCACGTTTTTGTGCAATTTGAGACATAACTTGGTCTATTCGCGTCTTTACCTTATGAAACGTGGCACGAATGGCTCAACTAGCAAGTTAGACTTTTAAGAGCACTAAATAGAGTACAACGGTCCACATTGATGCTTTGGAATTGCTCAACTCTCTCCATAGAGGAGCTTTTCACGTTTTTGTGCAATTTCAGACATAACTTGGTCTATTCGCGTATTTACCTTACTGAAACGTGGCACGAAGGCTCAACTAGCAAGTTAGACTTTTAAGAGCACTAAGTAGAGTACAACGGTCCACATTGATGCTTTGGAAATGCTCAACTCTCTCCATAGAGGAGCTTTTCACGTTTTTGTGCAATTTGAGACATAACTCGGTCTATTCGCGTCTTAACCTTATGAAACGTGGCACGGAGGCTCAACTAGCAAGTTAGAGTTTTAAGAGCACTAAATAGAGTACAACGGTCCACATTGATGCTTTGGAATTGCTCAACTCTCTCCATAGAGGAGCTTTTCATGTTTTTGTGCAATTTGAGACATAACTTGGTCTATTCGCGTCTTTACCTAATGAAACGTGGCACGAAGGCTCAACTAGCAAGTTAGACTTTTAAGAGCACTAAATAGAGTACAACGGTCCACATTGATGCTTTGGAAATGCTCAACTCTCTCCATAGAGGATGCATTTTCACGTTTTTGTGCAATTTGAGAGATAACTTGGTCTATTCGCGTCTTTACCTTATGAAACGTGGCACGAAGGCTCAACTAGCAAGTTAGACTTTAAGAGCACTAAATAGAGTACAACGGTCCATATTGATGCTTTGGAAATGCTCAACTCTCTCCATAGAGGAGCTTTTCTCGTTTTTGTGCAATTTGACACATAACTTGGTCTATTCGCGTCTTTACCTTATGAAACGTGGCACGAAGGATCAACTAGCAAGTTAGACTTTTAAGAGCACTAAATAGAGTACAACGGTCCACATTGATGCTTTGGAATTGCTCAACTCTCTCCATAGAGGAGCTTTTCACGTTTTTGTGCAATTTGAGACATAACTTGGTCTATTCGCGTCTTTACCTTATGAAACGTGGCACGAAGGCTCAACTAGCAAGTTAGACTTTTAAGAGCACTAAATAGAGTACAACGGTCCACATTGATGCTTTGGAATTGCTCAACTCTCTCCATAGAGGTAGCTTTTCACGTTTTTGTGCAATTTGAGACATAACTTGGTCTATTCGCGTCTTTACCTTATGAAACGTGGCACGAAGGCTCAACTAGCAAGTTAGACTTTTAAGAGCACTAAATAGAGTACAACGGTCCACATTGATGCTTTGGAATTGCTCAACTCTCTCCATAGAGGAGCTTTTCACGTTTTTGTGCAATTTGAGACATAACTTGGTCTATTCGCGTCTTTACCTTATGAAACGTGGCACGAAGGCTCAACTAGCAAGTTAGACTTTTAAGAGCACTAAATAGAGTACAACGGTCCACATTGATGCTTTGGAATTGCTCAACTCTCTCCATAGAGGAGCTTTTCACGTTTTTGTGCAATTTGAGACATAACTTGGTCTATTCGCGTCTTTACCTTATGAAACGTGGCACGAAGGCTCAACTAGCAAGTTAGACTTTTAAGAGCACTAAATAGAGTACAACGGTCCACATTGATGCTTTGGAATTGCTCAACTCTCTCCATAGAGGAGCTTTTCACGTTTTTGTGCAATTTGAGACATAACTTGGTCTATTCGCGTCTTTACCTTATGAAACGTGGCACGAAGGCTCAACTAGCAAGTTAGACTTTTAAGAGCACTAAATAGAGTACAACGGTCCACATTGATGCTTTGGAAGTGCTCAACTCTCTCCATAGAGGAGCTTTTCACGTTTTTGTGCAATTTGAGACATAACTTGGTCTATTCGCGTCTTTACCTTATGAAACGTGGCACGAATGGCTCAACTAGCAAGTTAGACTTTTAAGAGCACTAAATAGAGTTACAACGGTCCACATTGATGCTTTGGAATTGCTCAACTCTCTCCATAGAGGAGCTTTTCACGTTTTTGTGCAATTTCAAACATAACTTGGTCTATTCGCAGTATTTACCTTACTGAAACGTGGCACGAAGGCTCAACTAGCAGGTTAGACTTTTAAGAGCACTAAGTAGAGTACAACGGTCCACATTGATGCTTTGGAATGCTCAACTCTCTCCATAGAGGTAGCTTTTCACGTTTTTGTGCAATTTGAGAGATAACTTGGTCTATTCGCGTCTTTACCTTATGAAACGTGGCACGAAGGCTCAACTAGCAAGTTAGACTTTGAAGAGCACTAAATAGAGTACAACGGTCCACATTGATGCTTTGGAATTGCTCAACTCTCTCCATAGAGGAGCTTTTCACGTTTTTGTGCAATTTGAGACATAACTTGGTCTATTCGCGTCTTTACCTAATGAAACGTGGCACGAAGGCTCAACTAGCAAGTTAGACTTTTAAGAGCACTAAATAGAGTACAACGGTCCACATTGATGCTTTGGAAATGCTCAACTCTCTCCATAGAGGAGCTTTTCACGTTTTTGTGCAATTTGAGACATAACTTGGTCTATTCGCGTCTTTACCTTATGAAACGTGGCACGAAGGCTCAACTAGCAAGTTAGACTTTTAAGAGCACTAAATAGAGTACAACGGTCCACATTGATGCTTTGGAATTGCTCAACTCTCTCCATAGAGGAGCTTTTCACGTTTTTGTGCAATTTGAGACATAACTTGGTCTATTCGCGTCTTTACCTTATGAAACGTGGCACGAAGGCTCAACTAGCAAGTTAGACTTTTAAGAGCACTAAATAGAGTACAACGGTCCACATTGATGCTTTGGAATTGCTCAACTCTCTCCATAGAGGAGCTTTTCACGTTTTTGTGCAATTTGAGACATAACTTGGTCTATTCGCGTCTTTACCTTATGAAACGTGGCACGAAGGCTCAACTAGCAAGTTAGACTTTTAAGAGCACTAAATAGAGTACAACGGTCCACATTGATGCTTTGGAATTGCTCAACTCTCTCCATAGAGGAGCTTTTCACGTTTTTGTGCAATTTGAGACATAACTTGGTCTATTCGCGTCTTTACCTTATGAAACGTGGCACGAAGGCTCAACTAGCAGGTTAGACTTTTAAGAGCACTAAGTAGAGTACAACGGTCCACATTGATGCTTTGGAAATGCTCAACTCTCTCCATAGAGGAGCTTTTCACGTTTTTGTGCAATTTGAGACATAACTTGGTCTATTCGCGTCTTTACCTTATGAAACGTGGCACGAAGGCTCAACTAGCAAGTTAGACTTTTAAGAGCACTAAATAGAGTACAACGGTCCACATTGATGCTTTGGAATTGCTCAACTCTCTCCATAGAGGAGCTTTTCACGTTTTTGTGCAATTTGAGACATAACTTGGTCTATTCGCGTCTTTACCTTATGAAACGTGGCACGAAGGCTCAACTAGCAAGTTAGACTTTTAAGAGCACTAAATAGAGTACAACGGTCCACATTGATGCTTTGGAATCGCTCAACTCTCTCCATAGAGGAGCTTTTCACGTTTTTGTGCAATTTGAGACATAACTTGGTCTATTCGCGTCTTTACCTTATGAAACGTGGCACGAAGGCTCAACTAGCAAGTTAGACTTTTAAGAGCACTAAATAGAGTACAACGGTCCACATTGATGCTTTGGAATTGCTCAACTCTCTCCATAGAGGAGCTTTTCACGTTTTTGTGCAATTTGAGACATAACTTGGTCTATTCGCGTCTTTACCTTATGAAACGTGGCACGAAGGCTCAACTAGCAAGTTAGACTTTTAAGAGCACTAAATAGAGTACAACGGTCCACATTGATGCTTTGGAATTGCTCAACTCTCTCCATAGAGGAGCTTTTCACGTTTTTGTGCAATTTGAGACATAACTTGGTCTATTCGCGTCTTTACCTTATGAAACGTGGCACGAATGGCTCAACTAGCAAGTTAGACTTTTAAGAGCACTAAATAGAGTACAACGGTCCACATTGATGCTTTGGAATTGCTCAACTCTCTCCATAGAGGAGCTTTTCACGTTTTTGTGCAATTTGAGACATAACTTGGTCTATTCGCGTCTTTACCTTATGAAACGTGGCACGAAGGCTCAACTAGCAAGTTAGACTTTTAAGAGCACTAAGTAGAGTACAACGGTCCACATTGATGCTTTGGAAATGCTCAACTCTCTCCATAGAGGAGCTTTTCACGTTTTTGTGCAATTTGAGACATAACTTGGTCTATTCGCGTCTTTACCTTATGAAACGTGGCACGAAGGCTCAACTAGCAAGTTAGACTTTTAAGAGCACTAAATAGAGTACAACGGTCCACATTGATGCTTTGGAATTGCTCAACTCTCTCCATAGAGGAGCTTTTCACGTTTTTGTGCAATTTGAGACATAACTTGGTCTATTCGCGTCTTTACCTTATGAAACGTGGCACGAAGGCTCAACTAGCAAGTTAGACTTTTAAGAGCACTAAGTAGAGTACAACGGTCCACATTGATGCTTTGGAAATGCTCAACTCTCTCCATAGAGGAGCTTTTCACGTTTTTGTGCAATTTGAGACATAACTTGGTCTATTCGCGTCTTTACCTTATGAAACGTGGCACGAAGGCTCAACTAGCAAGTTAGACTTTTAAGAGCACTAAATAGAGTACAACGGTCCACATTGATGCTTTGGAATTGCTCAACTCTCTCCATAGAGGAGCTTTTCACGTTTTTGTGCAATTTGAGACATAACTTGGTCTATTCGCGTCTTTACCTTATGAAACGTGGCACGAATGGCTCAACTAGCAAGTTAGACTTTTAAGAGCACTAAATAGAGTACAACGGTCCACATTGATGCTTTGGAATTGCTCAACTCTCTCCATAGAGGAGCTTTTCACGTTTTTGTGCAATTTGCAAACATAACTTGGTCTATTCGCGTCTTTACCTTATGAAACGTGGCACGAAGGCTCAACTAGCAAGTTAGACTTTTAAGAGCACTAAATAGAGTACAACGGTCCACATTGATGCTTTGGAATGCTCAACTCTCTCCATAGAGGAGCTTTTCACGTTTTTGTGCAATTTGAGACATAACTTGGTCTATTCGCGTCTTTACCTTATGAAACGTGGCACGAAGGCTCAACTAGCAAGTTAGACTTTTAAGAGCACTAAATAGAGTACAACGGTCCACATTGATGCTTTGGAATTGCTCAACTCTCTCCATAGAGGAGCTTTTCACGTTTTTGTGCAATTTGAGACATAACTTGGTCTATTCGCGTCTTTACCTTATGAAACGTGGCACGAAGGCTCAACTAGCAAGTTAGACTTTTAAGAGCACTAAATAGAGTACAACGGTCCACATTGATGCTTTGGAATTGCTCAACTCTCTCCATAGAGGAGCTTTTCACGTTTTTGTGCAATTTGAGACATAACTTGGTCTATTCGCGTCTTTACCTTATGAAACGTGGCACGAAGGCTCAACTAGCAAGTTAGACTTTTAAGAGCACTAAATAGAGTACAACGGTCCACATTGATGCTTTGGAATTGCTCAACTCTCTCCATAGAGGAGCTTTTCACGTTTTTGTGCAATTTGAGACATAACTTGGTCTATTCGCGTCTTTACCTTATGAAACGTGGCACGAAGGCTCAACTAGCAAGTTAGACTTTTAAGAGCACTAAATAGAGTACAACGGTCCACATTGATGCTTTGGAATTGCTCAACTCTCTCCATAGAGGAGCTTTTCACGTTTTTGTGCAATTTGAGACATAACTTGGTCTATTCGCGTCTTTACCTTATGAAACGTGGCACGAAGGCTCAACTAGCAAGTTAGACTTTTAAGAGCACTAAATAGAGTACAACGGTCCACATTGATGCTTTGGAATTGCTCAACTCTCTCCATAGAGGAGCTTTTCACGTTTTTGTGCAATTTGAGACATAACTTGGTCTATTCGCGTCTTTACCTTATGAAACGTGGCACGAAGGCTCAACTAGCAAGTTAGACTTTTAAGAGCACTAAATAGAGTACAACGGTCCACATTGATGCTTTGGAATTGCTCAACTCTCTCCATAGAGGAGCTTTTCACGTTTTTGTGCAATTTGAGACATAACTTGGTCTATTCGCGTCTTTACCTTAATGAAACGTGGCACGAAGGCTCAACTAGCAAGTTAGACTTTTAAGAGCACTAAATAGAGTACAACGGTCCACATTGATGCTTTGGAATTGCTCAACTCTCTCCATAGAGGAGCTTTTCACGTTTTTGTGCAATTTGAGACATAACTTGGTCTATTCGCGTCTTTACCTTATGAAACGTGGCACGAAGGCTCAACTAGCAAGTTAGACTTTTAAGAGCACTAAATAGAGTACAACGGTCCACATTGATGCTTTGGAATTGCTCAACTCTCTCCATAGAGGAGCTTTTCACGTTTTTGTGCAATTTGAGACATAACTTGGTCTATTCGCGTCTTTACCTTATGAAACGTGGCACGAAGGCTCAACTAGCAAGTTAGACTTTTAAGAGCACTAAATAGAGTACAACGGTCCACATTGATGCTTTGGAATTGCTCAACTCTCTCCATAGAGGAGCTTTTCACGTTTTTGTGCAATTTGAGACATAACTTGGTCTATTCGCGTCTTTACCTTATGAAACGTGGCACGAAGGCTCAACTAGCAAGTTAGACTTTTAAGAGCACTAAATAGAGTACAACGGTCCACATTGATGCTTTGGAATTGCTCAACTCTCTCCATAGAGGAGCTTTTCACGTTTTTGTGCAATTTGAAACATAACTTGGTCTATTCGCGTCTTTACCTTATGAAACGTGGCACGAAGGCTCAACTAGCAAGGTTAGACTTTTAAGAGCACTAAATAGAGTACAACGGTCCACATTGATGCTTTGGAATTGCTCAACTCTCTCCATAGAGGAGCTTTTCACGTTTTTGTGCAATTTGAGACATAACTTGGTCTATTCGCGTCTTTACCTTATGAAACGTGGCACGAAGGCTCAACTAGCAAGTTAGACTTTTAAGAGCACTAAATAGAGTACAACGGTCCACATTGATGCTTTGGAATTGCTCAACTCTCTCCATAGAGGAGCTTTTCACGTTTTTGTGCAATTTGAGACATAACTTGGTCTATTCGCGTCTTTACCTTATGAAACGTGGCACGAAGGCTCAACTAGCAAGTTAGACTTTTAAGAGCACTAAATAGAGTACAACGGTCCACATTGATGCTTTGGAATCGCTCAACTCTCTCCATAGAGGAGCTTTTCACGTTTTTGTGCAATTTGAGACATAACTTGGTCTATTCGCGTCTTTACCTTATGAAACGTGGCACGAAGGCTCAACTAGCAAGTTAGACTTTTAAGAGCACTAAATAGAGTACAACGGTCCACATTGATGCTTTGGAATTGCTCAACTCTCTCCATAGAGGAGCTTTTCACGTTTTTGTGCAATTTGAGACATAACTTGGTCTATTCGCGTCTTTACCTAATGAAACGTGGCACGAAGGCTCAACTAGCAAGTTAGACTTTTAAGAGCACTAAATAGAGTACAACGGTCCACATTGATGCTTTGGAATCGCTCAACTCTCTCCATAGAGGAGCTTTTCACGTTTTTGTGCAATTTGAGACATAACTTGGTCTATTCGCGTCTTTACCTTATGAAACGTGGCACGATGGCTCAACTAGCAAGTTAGACTTTTAAGAGCACTAAATAGAGTACAACGGTCCACATTGATGCTTTGGAATTGCTCAACTCTCTCCATAGAGGAGCTTTTCACGTTTTTGTGCAATTTGAAACATAACTTGGTCTATTCGCATATTTACCTTACGAAACGTGGCACGAAGGCTCAACTAGCAGGTTAGACTTTTAAGAGCACTAAGTAGAGTACAACGGTCCACATTGATGCTTTGGAAATGCTCAACTCTCTCCATAGAGGTGCATTTCACGTTTTTGTGCAATTTGAGAGATAACTTGGTCTATTCGCGTCTTTACCTTATGAAACGTGGCACGAAGGCTCAACTAGCAAGTTAGACTTTGAAGAGCACTAAATAGAGTACAACGGTCCACATTGATGCTTTGGAATTGCTCAACTCTCTCCATAGAGGAGCTTTTCACGTTTTTGTGCAATTTGAGACATAACTTGGTCTATTCGCGTCTTTACCTTATGAAACGTGGCACGAAGGCTCAACTAGCAAGTTAGACTTTTAAGAGCACTAAATAGAGTACAACGGTCCACATTGATGCTTTGGATTGCTCAACTCTCTCCATAGAGGAGCTTTTCACGTTTTTGTGCAATTTGAGACATAACTTGGTCTATTCGCGTCTTTACCTTATGAAACGTGGCACGAAGGCTCAACTAGCAAGTTAGACTTTTTAAGAGCACTAAATAGAGTACAACGGTCCACATTGATGCTTTGGAAGTGCTCAACTCTCCTCCATAGAGGAGCTTTTCACGTTTTTGTGCAATTTGAGACATAACTTGGTCTATTCGCGTCTTTACCTTATGAAACGTGGCACGAATGGCTCAACTAGCAAGTTAGACTTTTAAGAGCACTAAATAGAGTTACAACGGTCCTACATTGATGCTTTGGAATTGCTCAACTCTCTCCATAGAGGAGCTTTTCACGTTTTTGTGCAATTTGAGACATAACTTGGTCTATTCGCGTCTTTACCTTACTGAAACGTGGCACGAAGGCTCAACTAGCAAGGTTAGACTTTTAAGAGCACTAAAGTAGAGTACAACGGTCCACATTGATGCTTTGGAATGCTCAACTCTCTCCATAGAGGTAGCTTTTCACGTTTTTGTGCAATTTGAGAGATAACTTGGTCTATTCGCGTCTTTACCTTATGAAACGTGGCACGAAGGCTCAACTAGCAAGTTAGACTTTTAAGAGCACTAAATAGAGTACAACGGTCCACATTGATGCTTTGGAATTGCTCAACTCTCTCCATAGAGGAGCTTTTCACGTTTTTGTGCAATTTGAGACATAACTTGGTCTATTCGCGTCTTTACCTTATGAAACGTGGCACGAAGGCTCAACTAGCAAGTTAGACTTTTAAGAGCACTAAATAGAGTACAACGGTCCACATTGATGCTTTGGAATTGCTCAACTCTCTCCATAGAGGAGCTTTTCACGTTTTTGTGCAATTTGAGACATAACTTGGTCTATTCGCGTCTTTACCTTATGAAACGTGGCACGAAGGCTCAACTAGCAAGTTAGACTTTTAAGAGCACTAAATAGAGTACAACGGTCCACATTGATGCTTTGGAATTGCTCAACTCTCTCCATAGAGGAGCTTTTCACGTTTTTGTGCAATTTGAGACATAACTTGGTCTATTCGCGTCTTTACCTTATGAAACGTGGCACGAAGGCTCAACTAGCAAGTTAGACTTTTAAGAGCACTAAATAGAGTACAACGGTCCACATTGATGCTTTGGAATTGCTCAACTCTCTCCATAGAGGAGCTTTTCACGTTTTTGTGCAATTTGAGACATAACTTGGTCTATTCGCGTCTTTACCTTATGAAACGTGGCACGAATGGCTCAACTAGCAAGTTAGACTTTTAAGAGCACTAAATAGAGTACAACGGTCCACATTGATGCTTTGGAATTGCTCAACTCTCTCCATAGAGGAGCTTTTCACGTTTTTGTGCAATTTGAGAGATAACTTGGTCTATTCGCGTCTTTACCTTATGAAACGTGGCACGAAGGCTCAACTAGCAAGTTAGACTTTTAAGAGCACTAAATAGAGTACAACGGTCCACATTGATGCTTTGGAATTGCTCAACTCTCTCCATAGAGGAGCTTTTCACGTTTTTGTGCAATTTGAGACATAACTTGGTCTATTCGCGTCTTTACCTTATGAAACGTGGCACGAAGGCTCAACTAGCAAGTTAGACTTTTAAGAGCACTAAATAGAGTACAACGGTCCACATTGATGCTTTGGAATTGCTCAACTCTCTCCATAGAGGAGCTTTTCACGTTTTTGTGCAATTTGAGACATAACTTGGTCTATTCGCGTCTTTACCTTATGAAACGTGGCACGAAGGCTCAACTAGCAAGTTAGACTTTTAAGAGCACTAAATAGAGTACAACGGTCCACATTGATGCTTTGGAATTGCTCAACTCTCTCCATAGAGGAGCTTTTCACGTTTTTGTGCAATTTGAGACATAACTTGGTCTATTCGCGTCTTTACCTTATGAAACGTGGCACGAAGGCTCAACTAGCAAGTTAGACTTTTAAGAGCACTAAATAGAGTACAACGGTCCACATTGATGCTTTGGAATTGCTCAACTCTCTCCATAGAGGAGCTTTTCACGTTTTTGTGCAATTTGAGACATAACTTGGTCTATTCGCGTCTTTACCTTATGAAACGTGGCACGAATGGCTCAACTAGCAAGTTAGACTTTGAAGAGCACTAAATAGAGTACAACGGTCCACATTGATGCTTTGGAATTGCTCAACTCTCTCCATAGAGGAGCTTTTCACGTTTTTGTGCAATTTGAGACATAACTTGGTCTATTCGCGTCTTTACCTTATGAAACGTGGCACGAAGGCTCAACTAGCAAGTTAGTCTTTTAAGAGCACTAAATAGAGTACAACGGTGCACATTGACGCTTTGGAATTGCTCAACTCTCTCCATAGAGGAGCTTTTCATGTTTTTGTGCAATTTGAGACATAACTTGGTCTATTCGCGTCTTTACCTTATGAAACGTGGCACGAAGGCACAACTAGCAAGTTAGACTTTTAAGAGCACTAAATAGAGTACAACGGTCCACATTGATGCTTTGAAATTGCTCAACTCTCTCCGTAGAGGAGCTTTTCATGTTTTTGTGCAATTTGAGACATAACTTGGTCTATTCGCGTCTTTACCTTATGAAACGTGGCACGAAGGCTCAACTAGCAAGTTAGACTTTTAAGAGCACTAAATAGAGTGCAACCGTCCACATTGATGCTTTGGAATTGCTAAACTCTCTCCATAGAGGAGCTTTTCACGTTTTTGTGCAATTTGACACATAACTTGGTCTATTCGCGTCTTTACCATATGAAACGTGGCATGAAGGCTCAACTAGTAAGTTAGACTTTTAAGAGCACTAAATAGAGTGCAACGGTCCACATTGATGCTTTGGAATTGCTAAACTCTCTCCATAGAGGAGCTTTTCACGTTTTTGTGCAATTAGACACATAACTTGGTCTATTCGCGTCTTTACCTTATGAAACGTGGCACGAAGGCTCAACTAGCAAGTTAGACTTTTAAGAGCATTAAATAGAGTACAACGGTCCACATTGATGCTTTGGAATTGCTCAACTCTCTCCATAGAAGAGCTTTTCATGTTTTTGTGCAATTTGAGACATAACTTGGTCTATTCGCGTCTTTACCTTATGAAACGTGGAACGAAGGCTCAACTAGCAGGTTAGACTTTTAAGAGCACGAAGTAGAGTACAACGGTCCACATTGATGCTTTGGAAATGCTCAACTCTCTCCATAGAGGAGCTTTTCACGTTTTTGTGCAATTTGAGAGATAACTTGGTCTATTCACGTCTTTACCTTATGAAACGTGGCACGAAGGCTCAACTAGCAAGTTACACTTTGAAGAGCACTAAATAGAGTACAACGGTCCACATTGATGCTTTGGAATTGCTCAACTCTCTCCATAGAGGAGCTTTTCACGTTTTTGTGCAATTTGAGACATAACTTGGTCTATTCGCGTCTTTACCGTATGAAACGTGGCACGAAGGCTCAACTAGCAAGTTAGACTTTTAAGAGCACTAAATAGAGTACAACGGTCCACATTGATGCTTTGGAATTGCTCAACTCTCTCCATAGAGGAGCTTTTCACGTTTTTGCTACAATTTCAAACATAACTTGGTCTATTCGCATATTTACCTTACGAAACGTGGCACGAAGGCTCAACTAGCAGGTTAGACTTTTAAGAGCACTAAGTAGAGTACAACTGGTCCACATTGATGCTTTGGAAATGCTCAACTCTCTCCATAGAGGTGCATTTCACGTTTTTGTGCAATTTGAGACATAACTTGGTCTATTCGCGTCTTTACCTTATGAAACGTGGTACAAAGTCTCAACTAGCAAGTTAGACTTTTAAGAGCACTAAGTAGAGTACAACGGTCCACATTAATGCTTTGGAAATGCTCAACTCTCTCCATAGAGGATCTTTTCACGTTTTTGTGCAATTTGAGACATAACCTGGTCTATTCGCGTCTTTACCTTATGAAACGTGGCACGAAGGCTCAACTAGCAAGTTAGGACTTTTAAGAGCACTAAATAGAGTACAACGGTCCACATTGATGCTTTGGAAGTGCTCAACTCCCTCCGTAGAGGAGCTTTTCACGTTTTTGTGCAATTTGAGACATAACTTGGTCTATTCGCGTCTTTACCTTATGAAACGTGGCACGATGGCTCAACTAGAAAGTTAGACTTTTAAGAGAACTAAATAGAGTTCAACGGTCCACATTGATGCTTTGGATTTGCTCAACTCTCTCCATAGAGGAGCTTTTCACGTTTTTGTGCAATTTCAAACATAACTTGGTCTATTCGCATATTTACCTTTCGAAACGTGGCACGAAGGCTCAACTAGCAGGTTAGACTTTTAAGAGCAATAAGTAGAGTACAACGGTCCACATTGATGCTTTGGAAATGCTCAACTCTCTCCATAGAGGTTCTTTTCACGTTTTTGTGCACTTCGAGAGATAACTTGGTCTATTCGCGTCTTTACCTTATGAAACATGGCACAAAGGCTTAATTAGCAAGTTAGACTTTGAAGAGCACTAAAAAGAGTACAACAATCCACATTGATGCTTTGGAATTGCTCAACTCTCTCCATAGAGGAGCTTTTCACGTTTTTGTGCAATTTGAAACATAACTTGGTCTATTCGCGTCTTTACCTAATGAAACGTGGCACGAAGGCTCAACTAGCAAGTTAGACTTTTAAGAGCAGTAAATAGACTACAACGGTCCACATTGATGCTTTGGAAGTGCTCAACTCCCTCCATAGAAGAGTTTTTTACGTCTTTGTGCAATTTGAGACATAACTTGGTCTATTCGCATCTTTACTTTATGAAACGTGGCACGATGGCTCAACTTGCAAGTTAGACTTTTAAGAGCACTAAATAGAGTTCAACGGTCCACATTGATGCTTTGGAATTGCTCAACTCTCTCCATAGAGGAGCTTTTCACGTTTTTGTGCAATTTCAAACATAACTTGGTCTATTCGCATATTTACCTTACGAAATCTGGCACGAAGGCTCAACTAGCAGGTTAGACTTTTAAGAGCAATAAGTAGAGTACAACGCTCCACATTGATGCTTTGGAAATGCTCAACTCTCTCCATAGAGGTTCTTTTCATGTTTTTGTGCAATTTGATACATAACTTAGTCTATTCGCGTCTTTACCTTATGAAACGTGGTACGAAGGCTCAACTAGCAAGTTAGACTTTTAAGAGCACTAAATAGAGTGCAACCGTCCACATTGATGCTTTGGAATTGCTAAACTCTCTCCATAGAGGAGCTTTTCACGTTTTTGTGCAATTTGACACATAACTTGGTCTATTCGCGTCTTTACCTTATGAAACGTGGCACGAAGGCTCAACTACCAAGTTAGACTTTGAAGAGCACTAAATGGAGTACAACGGTCCACATTGATGCTTTGGAATTGCTCAACTCTCTCCATAGAGGAGCTTTTCACGTTTTTGTGCAATTTGATACATAACTTGGTCTATTCGCGTCTTTACCTTATGAAACGTGGCACGAAGTCTCAACTAGCAAGTTAGACATTTAATAGCACTATGTAGAGTACGACGGTCCACATTGATGCTTTGGAAATGCTCACCTCTCTCCATACAGGAGCTTTTCACGTTTTTATGCAATTTGAGACATAACTTGGTCTACTCGCGTCTTTACTTTATGAAACGTGGTACGAAGGCTCAACTAGCAAGTTAGACTTTTTAGAGCACTAAATAGAGTACAACGGTCCAAATTGATGCTTTGGAAGTGCTCAACTCCCTCCGTAGAGGAGCTTTTCACTTTTTGTGCAATTTGAGACATAACTTGGTCTATTCGCGTCTTTAACTTATGAAACGTGGCACGATGGCTCAACTAGAAAGTTAGACTTTTAAGAGCACTAAATATAGTTCAACGGTCTACATTGATGCTTTGGAATTGCTCAACTCTCTCCATAGAGGAGCTTTTCATATTTTTGTGCAATTTCAAACATAACTTGGTCTATTCGCATATTTACCTTACGAAACGTGGCACGAAGGCTCAACTAGCAGGTTAGACTTTTAAGAGCAATAAGTAGAGTACAACGGTCCACATTGATGCTTTGGAAATGCTCAACTCTCTCCATAGAGGTTCTTTTCACGTTTTTGTGCAATTTGAGAGATAACTTGGTCTATTCGCGTCTTTACCTTATGAAATGTGGCACGAAAGCTTAACTAGCAAGTTAGACTTTGAAGAGCACTAAAAAGAGTACAACAATCCACATTCATGCTTTGGAATTGCTCAACTCTCTCCATAGAGGAGCTTTTCACGTTTTTGTGCAATTTGAGACATAACTTTGTCTATTCGCGTCTTTACCTTATGAAACGTGGCACGAAGGCTCAACTAGCAAGTTAGACTTTTAAGAGCACTAAATAGAGTACAACGGTCCACATTCATGCTTTGGAATTGCTCAACTCTCTCCATAGAGGAGCTTTTCACGTTTTTGTGCAATTTGAGACATAACTTAGTCTATTCACGTCTTTACCTTTTGAAACGTGGCACGAAGGCTCAACTAGCAAGTTAGACTTTTAAGAGCACTAAATAGAGTAAAATGGTCCACATTGATGCTTTGGAATTGCTAAACTCTCTCCATAGAGGAGCTTTTCTCGTTTTTGTGCAATTTGACACATAACTTGTTCTATTTGCGTCTTTACCTTATGAAACGTGGCACGAAGGCTCAACTAGCAAGTTAGACTTTTAAGAGCACTAAATAGAGTACAATGGTCCACATTGATGCTTTGGAAGTGCTCAACTCCCTCCATAGAAGAGCTTTTTACGTTTTTGTGTAATTTGAGACATAACTTGGTCTATTCGCGTCTTTACCTTATGAAACGTGGCACGATGGCTCAACTAGCAAGTTAGACTTTTAAGAGCACTAAATAGAGTTCAACGGTCCACATTGATGCTTTGGAATTGCTCAACTCTCTCCATAGAGGAGCTTTTCACGTTTTTGTGCAATTTCAAACATAACTTGGTCTATTCGCATATTTACCTTACGAAACGTGGCACGAATGCTCAACAAGCAGGTTAGACTTTTAAGAGCACTAAGTAGAGTACAACGGTCCACATTGATGCTTTGGAAATGCTCAACTCTCTCCATAGAGGTGCTTTTCACGTTTTTGTGCAATTTGAGAGATAACTTGGTCTATTCGCGTCTTTACCTTATGAAACGTGGCACGAAGGCTCAACTAGCAAGTTAGACTTTGAAGAGCACTAAATAGAGTACAACTGTGCACATTGATGCTTTGGAATTGCTCAACTCTCTCCATAGAGGAGCTTTTCATGTTTTTGTGCAATTTGAGACATAACTTGGTCTATTCGAGTCTTTACCTTATGAAACGTGGTACGAAGGCTCAACTAGCAAGTTAGACTTCGAAGAGCACTAAATAGAGTGCAACCGTCCACATTGATGCTTTGGAATTTCTAAACTCTCTCCATAGAGGAGCTTTTCACGTTTTTGTGCAATTTGACACATAACTTGGTCTATTCGCGTCTTTACCATATGAAACGTGGCACGAAGGCTCACCTAGTAAGTTAGACTTTTAACAGCACTAAATAGAGTGCAACGGTCCACATTGATGCTTTGGAATTGCTAAACTCTCTCCATAGAGGAGCTTTTCACGTTTTTGTGCAATTAGACACATAACTTGCTCTATTCGCGTCTTTACCTTATGAAACGAGGCACGAAGGCTCAACTAGCAAGTTAGACTTTTAAGAGCACTAAATAGAGTACAACGGTCCACATTGATGCTTTGGAATTGCTCAACTCTCTCCATAGAAGAGCTTTTCATGTTTTTGTGCTAACTTGGTCTATTCGCGTCTTTACCTTATGAAACGTGGAACGAAGGCTCACCTAGCAGGTTAGACTTTTAAGAGAAATAAGTAGAGTACAACGGTCCACATTGATGCTTTGGAAATGCTCAACTCTCTCCATAGAGGTGCTTTTCACGTTTTTGTGCAATTTGAGAGATAACTTGGTCTATTCACGTCTTTACCTTATGAAACGTGGCACGAAGGCTCAACTAGCAAGTTAGACTTTGAAGAGCACTAAATAGAGTACCACGGTCCACATTGATGCTTTGGAATTGCTCAACTCTCTCCATAGAGGAGCTTTTCACGTTTTTGTGCAATTTGAGACATAACTTGGTCTATTCGCGTCTTTACCGTATGAAACGTGGCACGAAGGCTCAACTAGCAAGTTGGAATTTTAAGAGCACTAAATAGAGTTCAACGGTCCACATTGATACTTTGGAATTGCTCAACTCTCTCCATAGAGGAGCTTTTCACGTTTTTCTACAATTTCAAACATAACTTGGTCAATTCGCATATTTACCTTACGAAACGTGGCACGAAGGCTCAACTAGCAGGTTAGACTTTTAAGAGCACTAAGTAGAGTACAACGGTCCACATTGATGCTTTGGAAATGCTCAACTCTCTCCATAGAGGTGCATTTCACTTTTTTGTGCAATTTGAGACATAACTTGGTCTATTCGCGTCTTTACCTTATGAAACGTGGTACAAAGTCTCAACTAGCAAGTTAGACTTTTAAGAGCACTAAGTAGAGTACGACGGTCCACATTAATGCTTTGGAAATGCTCACCTCTCTCCATAGAGGATCTTTTCACGTTTTTGTGCAATTTGAGACATAACCTGGTCTATTCGCGTCTTTACCTTATGAAACGTGGCACGAAGGCTCAACTAGCAAGTTAGGCTTTTAAGAGCACTAAATAGAGTACAACGGTCCACATTGATGCTTTGGAAGTGCTCAACTCCCTCCGTAGAGGAGCTTTTCACGTTTTTGTGCAATTTGAGACATAACTTGGTCTATTCGCGTCTTTACCTTATGAAACGTGGCACGATGGCTCAACTAGAAAGTTAGACTTTTAAGAGAACTAAATAGAGTTCAACGGTCCACATTGATGCTTTGGATTTGCTCAACTCTCTCCATAGAGGAGCTTTTCACGTTTTTGTGCAATTTCAAACATAACTTGGTCTATTCGCATATTCACCTTACGAAACGTGGCACGAAGGCTCAACTAGCAGGTTAGACTTTTAAGAGCAATAAGTAGAGTACAACGGTCCACATTGATGCTTTGGAAATGCTCAACTCTCTCCATAGAGGTTCTTTTCACGTTTTTGTGCACTTCGAGAGATAACTTGGTCTATTCGCGTCTTTACCTTATGAAACATGGCACGAAGGCTTAATTAGCAAGTTAGACTTTGAAGAGCACTAAAAAGAGTACAACAATCCACATTGATGCTTTGGAATTGCTCAACTCTCTCCATAGAGGAGCTTTTCACGTTTTTGTGCAATTTGAAACATAACTTGGTCTATTCGCGTCTTTACCTAATGAAACGTGGCACGAAGGCTCAACTAGCAAGTTAGACTTTTAAGAGCAGTAAATAGACTACAACGGTCCACATTGATGCTTTGGAAGTGCTCAACTCCCTCCATAGAAGAGTTTTTTACGTCTTTGTGCAATTTGAGACATAACTTGGTCTATTCGCGTCTTTACCTTATGAAACGTGGCACGATGGCTCAACTTGCAAGTTAGACTTTTAAGAGCACTAAATAGAGTTCAACGGTCCACATTGATGCTTTGGAATTGCTCAACTCTCTCCATAGAGGAGCTTTTCACGTTTTTGTGCAATTTCAAACATAACTTGGTCTATTCGCATATTTACCTTACGAAATGTGGCACGAAGGCTCAACTAGCAGGTTAGACTTTTAAGAGCAATAAGTAGAGTACAACGGTCCACATTGATGCTTTGGAAATGCTCAACTCTCTCCATAGAGGTGCATTTCACGTTTTTGTGCAATTTGAGACATAACTTGGTCTATTCGCGTCTTTACCTTATGAAACGTGGTACAAAGTCTCAACTAGCAAGTTAGACTTTTAAGAGCACTAAGTAGAGTACGACGGTCCACATTAATGCTTTGGAAATGCTCACCTCTCTCCATAGAGGATCTTTTCACGTTTTTGTGCAATTTGAGACATAACCTGGTCTATTCGCGTCTTTACCTTATGAAACGTGGCACGAAGGCTCAACTAGCAAGTTAGGCTTTTAAGAGCACTAAATAGAGTACAACGGTCCACATTGATGCTTTGGAAGTGCTCAACTCCCTCCGTAGAGGAGCTTTTCACGTTTTTGTGCAATTTGAGACATAACTTGGTCTATTCGCGTCTTTACCTTATGAAACGTGGCACGATGGCTCAACTAGAAAGTTAGACATTTAAGAGAACTAAATAGAGTTCAACGGTCCACATTGATGCTTTGGATTTGCTCAACTCTCTCCATAGAGGAGCTTTTCACGTTTTTGTGCAATTTCAAACATAACTTGGTCTATTCGCATATTTACCTTACGAAACGTGGCACGAAGGCTCAACTAGCAGGTTAGACTTTTAAGAGCAATAAGTAGAGTACAACGGTCCACATTGATGCTTTGGAAATGCTCAACTCTCTCCATAGAGGTTCTTTTCACGTTTTTGTGCACTTCGAGAGATAACTTGGTCTATTCGCGTCTTTACCTTATGAAACATGGCACGAAGGCTTAATTAGCAAGTTAGACTTTGAAGAGCACTAAAAAGAGTACAACAATCCACATTGATGCTTTGGAATTGCTCAACTCTCTCCATAGAGGAGCTTTTCACGTTTTTGTGCAATTTGAAACATAACTTGGTCTATTCGCGTCTTTACCTAATGAAACGTGGCACGAAGGCTCAACTAGCAAGTTAGACTTTTAAGAGCAGTAAATAGACTACAACGGTCCACATTGATGCTTTGGAAGTGCTCAACTCCCTCCATAGAAGAGTTTTTTACGTCTTTGTGCAATTTGAGACATAACTTGGTCTATTCGCGTCTTTACCTTATGAAACGTGGCACGATGGCTCAACTTGCAAGTTAGACTTTTAAGAGCACTAAATAGAGTTCAACGGTCCACATTGATGCTTTGGAATTGCTCAACTCTCTCCATAGAGGAGCTTTTCACGTTTTTGTGCAATTTCAAACATAACTTGGTCTATTCGCATATTTACCTTACGAAATGTGGCACGAAGGCTCAACTAGCAGGTTAGACTTTTAAGAGCAATAAGTAGAGTACAACGGTCCACATTGATGCTTTGGAAATGCTCAACTCTCTCCATAGAGGTTCTTTTCATGTTTTTGTGCAATTTGATACATAACTTAGTCTATTCGCGTCTTTACCTTATGAAACGTGGTACGAAGGCTCAACTAGCAAGTTAGACTTTTAAGAGCACTAAATAGAGTGCAACCGTCCACATTGATGCTTTGGAATTGCTAAACTCTCTCCATAGAGGAGCTTTTCACGTTTTTGTGCAATTTGACACATAACTTGGTCTATTCGCGTCTTTACCATATGAAACGTGTCACGAAGGCTCACCTAGTAAGTTAGACTTTTAAGAGCACTAAATACAGTGCAACGGTCCACATTGATGATTTGGAATTGCTAAACTCTCTCCATGGAGGAGCTTTTCACGTTTTTGTGCAATTAGACACATAACTTGGTCTATTCGCGTCTTTACCTTATGAAACGTGGCACGAAGGCTCAACTAGCAAGTTAGACTTTGAAGAGCACTAAATAGAGTACAATGGTCCACATTAATGCTTTGGAATTGCTCAACTCTCTCCATAGAGGAGCTTTTCACGTTTTTGTGCAATTTGAGACATAACTTGGTCTATTCGCGTCTTTACCGTATGAAACGTGGCACGAAGGCTCAACTAGCAAGTTGGAATTTTAAGAGCACTAAATAGAGTTCAACGGTCCACATTGATACTTTGGAATTGCTCAACTCTCTCCATAGAGGAGCTTTTCACGTTTTTCTGCAATTTCAAACATAACTTGGTCTATTCGCATATTTACCTTACGAAACGTGGCACGAAGGCTCAACTAGCAGGTTAGACTTTTAAGAGCACTAAGTAGAGTACAACGGTCCACATTGATGCTTTGGAAATGCTCAACTCTCTCCATAGAGGTGCTTTTCACGTTTTTGTGCAATTTGAGAGATAACTTGGTCTATTTGCGTTTTTACCTTATGAAACGTTGCACGAAGGCTCAACTACCGAGTTAGACTTTGAATAGCACTAAATAGAGTACAACGGTCCACATTGATGCTTTGGAATTGCTAAACTCTCTCCATAGAGGAGCTTTTCACGTTTTTGTGCAATTTGAGACATAACTTGGTCTATTCGCGTCTTTACCTTATGAAACGTGGCACGAAGTCTCAACTAGCAAGTTAGACTTTTAAGAGCACTAAGTAGAGTACGACGGTCCCCATTGATGCTTTGGAAATGCTCACCTCTCTCCATAGACGAGCTTTTCACGTTTTTGTGCAATTTGAGACATAACCTGGTCTATTCGCGTCTTTACCTTATGAAACGTGGCACGAAGGCTCAACTAGCAAGTTAGACTTTTAAGAGCACTAAATAGAGTACAACGATCCACATTGATGCTTTGGAAGTGCTCAACTCCCTCCGTAGAGGAGCTTTTCACGTTTTTGTGCAATTTGAGACATAACTTGGTCTATTCACGTCTTTACCTTATGAAACGTGGCACGATGGCTCAACTAGAAAGTTAGACTTTTAAGAGCACTAAATAGAGTTCAACGGTCCACATTGATGCTTTGGATTTGCTCAACTCTCTCCATAGAGGAGCTTTTCACGTTTTTGTGCAATTTCAAACATAACTTGGTCTATTCGCATATTTACCTTACGAAACGTGGCACGAAGGCTCAACTAGCAGGTTAGACTTTTAAGAGCAATAAGTAGAGTACAACGGTCCACATTGATGCTTTGGAAATGCTCAACTCTCTCCATAGAGGTTCTTTTCACGTTTTTGTGCAATTTGAGACATCACTGGGTCTATTCGCGTTTTTACCTTATGAAACGTGGCACGAAGGCTTAACTAGCAAGTTAGACTTTGAAGAGCACTAAAAAGAGTACAACAATCCACATTGATGCTTTGGAATTGCTCAACTCTCTCCATAGAGGAGCTTTTCACGTTTTTGTGCAATTTGAAACATAACTTGGTCTATTCGCGTCTTTACCTAATGAAACGTGGCACGAAGGCTCAACTAGCAAGTTAGACTTTTAAGAGCACTAAATAGAGTACAACGGTCCACATTGATGCTTTAGAAGTGCTCAACTCCCTCCATAGAAGAGTTTTTTACGTTTTTGTGCAATTTGAGACATAACTTGGTCTATTCGCGTCTTTACCTTATGAAACGTGGCACGATGGCTCAACTAGCAAGTTAGACTTTTAAGAGCACTAAATAGAGTGCAACGGTCCACATTGATGCTTTGGAATTGCTCAACTCTCTCCATAGAGGAGCTTTTCACGTTTTTGTGCAATTTCAAACATAACTTGGTCTATTCGCATATTTACCTTACGAAACGTGGCACAAAGGCTCAACTAGCAGGTTAGACTTTTAAGAGCAATAAGTAGAGTACAACGGTCCACATTGATGCTTTGGAAATGCTCAACTCTCTCCATAGAGGTTCTTTTCACGTTTTTGTGCAATTTGAGAGATAACTTGGTCTATTCGCGTCTTTACCTTATGAAACGTGGCACGAAGGCTTAACTAGCAAGTTAGACTTTGAAGAGCACTAAAAAGAGTACAACAATCCACATTGATGCTTTGGAATTGCTCAACTCTCTCCATAGAGGAGCTTTTCACGTTTTTGTGCAATTTCAAACATAACTTGGTCTATTCGCGTCTTTACCTAATGAAACGTGGCATGAAGGCTCAACTTGCGAGTTAGACTTTTAAGAGCACTAAATAGAGTACAACGGTCCACATTGATGCTTTGGAATTGCTCAACTCTCTCCATAGAGGAGCTTTTCATGTTTTTGTGCAATTTGAGACATAACTTGGTCTATTCGCGTCTTTACCATATGAAACGTGGTACGAAGGCTCAACTAGCAAGTTAGACTTTTAAGAGCACTAAATAGAGTGCAACCGTCCACATTGATGCTTTGGAATTGCTAAACTCTCTCCATAGAGGAGCTTTTCACGTTTTTGTGCAATTTGACACATAACTTGGTCTATTCGCGTCTTTACCATATGAAACGTGGCACGAAGGCTCAACTAGCAAGTTAGACTTTTAAGAGCACTAAATAGAGTACAACGGTCCACATTGATGCTTTGGAAATGCTCAACTCTCTCCATAGAGGTGCATTTCACGTTTTTGTGCAATTTGAGAGATAACTTGGTCTATTCGCGTCTTTACCTTATGAAACGTGGCACGAAGGCTCAACTAGCAAGTTAGACTTTGAAGAGCACTAAATAGAGTACAACGGTCCACATTCATGCTTTGGAATTGCTCAACTCTCTCCATAGAGGAGCTTTTCACGTTTTTGGGCAATTTGAGACATAACTTGGTCTATTCGCGTCTTTACCTTATGAAACGTGGCACGAAGGCTCAACTAGCAAGTTAGACTCTTAAGAGCACTAAATAGAGTACAACGGTCCAGATTGATGCTTTGGAATTGCTAAACTCTCTCCATAGAGGAGCTTTTCTCGTTTTTGTGCAATTTGACACATAACTTGGTCTATTCGCGTCTTTACCTTATGAAACGTAGCACGAAGGCTCAACTAGCAAGTTAGACTTTTAGGAGCACTAAATAGAGTACAACGGTCCACATTGATGCTTTGGAAGTGCTCAACTCTCTCCATAGAAGGGCTTTTTACGTTTTTATGCAATTTGAGACATAACTTGGTCTATTCACGTCTTTACCTTATGAAACGTGGCACGATGGCTCAACTAGCAAGTTAGACTTTTAAGAGCACTAAATAGAGTTCAACGGTCCACATTGATGCTTTGGAATTGCTCAACTCTCTCCATAGAGGAGCTTTTCACGTTTTTGTGCAATTTCAAACCTAACTTGGTCTATTCGCATATTTACCTTACGAAACATGGTACGAAGGCTCAACTAGCAGGTTAGACTTTTAAGAGCACTAAGTAGAGTACAACGATCCACATTGATGCTTTGGAAATGCTCAACTCTCTCCATAGAGGTGCATTTCACGTTTTTGTGCAATTTGAGAGATAACTTGGTCTATTCGCGTCTTTACCTTATGAAACGTGGCACGAAGGCTCAACTAGCAAGTTAGACTTTGAAGAGCTCTAAATAGAGTACAACGGTCCACATTCATGCTTTGGAATTGCTCAACTCTCTCCATAGAGGAGCTTTTCACGTTTTTGTGCAATTTGAGACATAACTTGGTCTATTCGCATCTTTACCTTATGAAACGTGGCACGAAGGCTCAACTAGCAAGTTAGACTCTTAAGAGCACTAAATAGAGTACAACGGTCCACATTGATGCTTTGGAATTGCTAAACTCTCTCCATAGAGGAGCTTTTCTCGTTTTTGTGCAATTTGACACATAACTTGGTCTATTCGCGTCTTTAACTTATGAAACGTAGCACGAAGGCTCAACTAGCAAGTTAGACTTTTAAGAGCACTAAATAGAGTACAACGGTCCACATTGATGCTTTGGAAGTGCTCAACTTCCTCCATAGAAGAGCTTTTTACGTTTTTGTGCAATTTGAGACATAACTTGGTCTATTCACGTCTTTACCTTATGAAACGTGGCACGATGGCTCAACTAGCAAGTTAGACTTTTAAGAGCACTAAATAGAGTTCAACGGTCCACATTGATGCTTTGGAATTGCTCAACTCTCTCCATAGAGGAGCTTTTCACGTTTTTGTGCAATTTCAAACCTAACTTGGTCTATTCGCATATTTACCTTACGAAACATGGCACGAAGGCTCAACTAGCAGGTTAGACTTTTAAGAGCACTAAGTAGAGTACAACGATCCACATTGATGCTTTGGAAATGCTCAACTCTCTCCATAGAGGTGCTTTTCACGTTTTTGTGCAATTTGAGAGATAACTTGGTCTATTCGCGTCTTTACCTTATGAAACGTGGCACGAAGGCTCAACTAGCAAGTTAGACTTTGAAGAGCACTAAATAGAGTACAACTGTCCACATTGATGCTTTGGAATTGCTCAACTCTCTCCATAGAGGAGCTTTTCACGTTTTTGTGCAATTTGAGACATAACTTGGTCTATTCGTGTCTTTACCTAATGAAACGTGGCACGAAGGCTCAACTAGCAAGTTAGACTTTTAAGAGCACTAAATAGAGTACAACGGTCCACATTGACGCTTTGGAATCGCTCAACTCTCTCCATGGAGGAGCTTTTCACGTTTTTGTGCAATTTGAGACATAACTTGGTCTATTCGCGTCTTTACCGTATGAAACGTGGCACGAAGGCTCAACTAGCAAGTTGGAATTTTAAGAGCACTAAATAGAGTTCAACGGTCCACATTGATGCTTTGGAATTGCTCAACTCTCTCCATAGAGGAGCTTTTCACGTTTTTGTGCAATTTCAAACATAACTTGGTCTATTCGCATATTTTCCTTACGAAACGTGGCACGAAGGCTCAACTAGCAGGTTAGACTTTTAAGAGCACTAAGTAGAGTACAACGGTCCACATTGATGCTTTGGAAATGCTCAACTCTCTCCATAGAGGTGCATTTCACGTTTTTGTGCAATTTGAGAGATAACTTGGTCTATTCGCGTCTTTACCTTATGAAACGTGGCACGAAGGCTCAACTACCAAGTTAGACTTTGAAGAGCACTAAATAGAGTACAACGGTCCACATTGATGCTTTGGAATTGCTCAACTCTCTCCATAGAGGTGTTGGATCGGATGGCACCACAAGAGGGGGGGTGAATTGTGATCTTAATCAAATTTAGACTAAGTCACCTCTTTTTGTATTTCAATTGAGTTTCACCCTAAGCGGAAGCAATTTAAATAAGTTGAATATAAATGTATGCAAAGATAATCACATAAATCAAACTTAACAACAAGAATCAAGTCAAATGATCAAAATGAATATTGCACACCAAAACAAGTTGTAATGAAGCACAAAATCAGATTCAACAAATGTATGCACAAGCTTGATTCTATCACCCTAGATGTCCAATTTCAAGTATGCAATGCAAGTATGATATGCTAAAATGAAATTTCTGAAAAGTAAAGAGGGCAAAGAGATTTATAGTGGTTCGGCTTAACCCAAGCCTACTCCATTCCCCAAGTCCCACTTGGGAATTTCAAACACTCCACTATAGCTTGTTCAACCGAGTCAAGCGGAACTCATACAACCAGTGTTTTTGTAGCTCAAACACCAAACTTTACACACCGTGTGATTTATAGCTCACCACACAAACTCTTATCAACAATACACCTCGGTCTCACCGAGAACACAAATTAACAAGTTGAACTCTCAAATAGGCTCTTTATGGCAGCCGGGTAGAGAAGTAGTTTAAGCTCAAGGTATGGCTCTTTGAGTAGCTAGATATGGAAGTGTTTAGGCTCAAATGAGGCTCTTAGGTAGCTGGATATGGTATGGTGAAAATCTAGACAGCTTTGTAGTATTTTAGTTGCTAGGGTTTGTGGACCTTGAATATGTAGCAACTAGCATGAATCAAGTGATGAAGGCTCAAATGTATGAAATGAAAGTTTCAGAATGGCCTTTTATGTTCTGGAAATCAGATTGTTCAAGCAAGAAAATGGCTCTTGAGGAAATGATAAGAATCAAGTAAGAAAGGCTCAAGAGGAACAATAAAGCTTTGCTTGGCTAGTGTATATGATCTCTCTTCAAAATCAAGTATGTAATCAAGGAATGAATGACTGAAAGAATGAAAGCTTGAGAGATGAAGAACACTTAAGAGAGAGAGTAATTTTCGGCCAAGTCTATGCACCATAGACAAAGAGTTAGTTTTTATAGAAAATTGTGGAGTGTAAGCTCATAAAATGAGGGCCATTGGATTGATATGAAAGATATGGACCCTTGGATCATTATAGACGTTAGAAGGCTTAGAGAAGTGTGAAAATGATTACAACAAGTCTCTTTTTGTAGGAAGAAATAATGGTCATTAGATGAGGAAGATTCAAAGATAGCCATTGGGTAAAAAGGTGTAGTGGAAAGGTTTAATCTTGCACCAATGGATCAAAAGGATATTTTGGAGGGAAGGAATGTGTACCATTGGATGAGGAAAACCTTTGAAATAAATCACTTTCCTTTTGTCTCTTTCCAAAGTGCTTTTCCACCAAATTATGTCTCTTTTGTAGCAAAAGAGATCTTGAGCATGTGAGGCATTTATTGTATGTCTCCTCTTGCTTTTTTGACTTTAAAGCTCTATTGTTGACTTGTAGCTCTTATTGGCTCCACTAATCCATTTCATGTATCCAACTCATATGCCATGTCATCATGTCCATGTCATCTGCCACATCAGTCTGTTGGCTTTGACTCTGACCAGAAAATCAACTTTTCTTCAATTGGCTCCATTTAAGCTCCAATATATTCTTTACATATTCTGACCATGGTTAAGCACGAAAATGACTTTCTTAATCATGTTTGACCATGATTAAGTCTTCATTATAGTTCGGTTAAGGTCACCATGTTGATACTTGGTCAACTTGATCATCCTACACACAATTAAACTCAAGACATGCTATGTAAGCCTTGTTAGGGCTTCTTGCAATGTAAGTCCATGTTAGTTCAATAATCAAATCATCAAATAAGCACAATTGAACTAGTTTAATATAAGTCTTGAATTCCTAAACTAATCAAGTAGTCATATGCACCTAGGTTTCTCAATACAATCAATAGATCAAAGTTCAATCAAAACATGCCGTTGTAATCACTCAAACATATATTCAACAAGAGGAGCTTTTCACGTTTTTGTGCAATTTGAGACATAACTTGGTCTATTCGCATCTTTACCTTATGAAACGTGGCACGAAGTCTCAACTAGCAAGTTAGACATTTAAGAGCACTAAGTAGAGTACGACGGTCCACATTGATGCTTTGGAAATGCTCACCTCTCTCCATAGAGGAGCTTTTCACGTTTTTGTGCAATTTGAGACATAACTTGGTCTATTCGCGTCTTTACCTAATGAAACGTGGCACGAAGTCTCAACTAGCAAGTTAGACTTTTAAGAGCACTAAATAGAGTACAACGGTCCACATTGACGCTTTGGAATCGCTCAACTCTCTCCATGGAGTAACTTTTCACGTTTTTGTGCAATTTGAGACATAACTTGGTCTATTCGCGTCTTTACCGTATGAAACGTGGCACGAAGGCTCAACTAGCAAGTTGGAATTTTAAGAGCACTAAATAGAGTACAACAGTCCACATTGATGCTTTGGAATTGCTCAACTCACTCCATAGAGGAGCTTTTCACGTTTTTGTGAAATTTGAGACATAACTTGGTCTATTCGCGTCTTTACCAAATGAAACGTGGCACGAAGGCTCAACTAGCAAGTTAGACTTTTAAGAGAACTAAATAGAGTACAACGGTCCATATTGATGCTTCAGAATCGCTCAACTCTCTCCATAGAGGAGCTTTTCACGTTTTTGTGCAATTTGAGACATAACTTGGTCTATTCACGTCTTTACCTTATGAAATGTGGCACGAAGGCTCAACTAGCAAGTTAGACTTTTAAGAGCACTAAATAGAGTACAACGGTCCATATTGATGCTTCAGAATCGCTCAACTCTCTCCATAGAGGAGCTTTTCACGTTTTTGTGCAATTTGAGACATAACTTGGTCTATTCACGTCTTTACCTTATGAAATGTGGCACGATGGCTCAACTAGCAAGTTAGACTTTTAAGAGCACTAAATAGAGTTCAACGGTCCACATTGATGCTTTGGAATTGCTCAACTCTCTCCATAGAGTAGCTTTTCACGTTTTTGTTTAATTTCAAACATAACTTGGTCTATTCGCATATTTACCTTACGAAACGTGGCACGAAGGCTTAACTAGCAGGTTAGACTTTGAAGAGCACTAAAAAGAGTACAACAATCCACATTGATGCTTTGGAATTACTCAACTCTCTCCATAGAGGAGCTTTTCACGTTTTTATGCAATTTGAGAGATAACTTGGTCTATTCGCGTCTTTACCTAATGAAACGTGGCACGAAGGCTCAATTACCAAGTTAGACTTTCAAGAGCACTAAATAGAGTACAACGGTCCACATTGATGCTTTGGAATTGCTCAACTCTC
The DNA here is from genome assembly GCF_013401445.1 of Tripterygium wilfordii. Taxonomy (NCBI): domain Eukaryota; kingdom Viridiplantae; phylum Streptophyta; class Magnoliopsida; order Celastrales; family Celastraceae; genus Tripterygium; species Tripterygium wilfordii. Next base: position 24,334 of record NW_024056336.1, on the reverse strand, counting down.
TCCATAGAGGAGCTTTTCATGTTTTTGTGCAATTTGAGACATAACTTGGTCTATTCGCGTCTTTACCTTATGAAACGTGGCACGAAGGCTCAACTAGCAAGTTAGATTTTAAGAGCACTAAATAGAGTACAACGGTCCACATTGATGCTTTGGAAGTGCTCAACTCCCTCCGTAGAGGAGCTTTTCACGTTTTTGTGCAATTTGAGACATAACTTGGTCTATTCGCGTCTTTAACTTATGAAACGTGGCACGATGGCTCAACTAGAAAGTTAGACTTTTAAGAGCACTAAATATAGTTCAACGGTCCACATTGATGCTTTGGAATTGCTCAACTCTCTCCATAGAGGAGCTTTTCACATTTTTGTGCAATTTCAAACATAACTTGGTCTATTCCCATATTTACCTTACGAAACGTGGCACGAAGGCTCAACTAGGAGGTTAGACTTTTAAGAGCAATAAGTAGAGTACAACGGTCCACATTGATGCTTTGGAAATGCTCAACTCTCTCCATCGAGGTTCTTTTCACGTTTTTGTGCAATTTGAGAGATAACTTGGTCTATTCGCGTCTTTACTTTATGAAACGTGGCACGAAGGCTTAACTAGCAAGTTAGACTTTGAAGAGCACTAAAAAGAGTACAACAATCCACATTGATGCTTTGGAATTGCTCAACTCTCTCCATACAGGAGCTTTTCACGTTTTTGTGCAATTTGAAACATAACTTGGTCTATTCGCGTCTTTACCTAATGAAACGTGGCACGAAGGCTCAACTAGCAAGTTAGACTTTTAATAGCACTAAATAGAGTGCAACCGTCCACATTGATGCTTTGGAATTGCTAAACTCTCTCCATAGAGGAGCTTTTCACGTTTTTGTGCAATTTGACACATAACTTGGTCTATTCGCGTCTTTACCATATGAAACGTGGCACGAAGGCTCAACTAGCAAGTTAGATTTTAAGAGCACTAAATAGAGTACAACGGTCCACATTGATGCTTTGGAAGTGCTCAACTCCCTCCGTAGAGGAGCTTTTCACGTTTTTGTGCAATTTGAGACATAACTTGGTCTATTCGCGTCTTTAACTTATGAAACGTGGCACGATGGCTCAACTAGAAAGATAGACTTTTAAGAGCACTAAATATAGTTCAACGGTCCACATTGATGCTTTGGAATTGCTCAACTCTCTCCATAGAGGAGCTTTTCACATTTTTGTGCAATTTCAAACATAACTTGGTCTATTCCCATATTTACCTTACGAAACGTGGCACGAAGGCTCAACTAGGAGGTTAGACTTTTAAGAGCAATAAGTAGAGTACAACGGTCCACATTGATGCTTTGGAAATGCTCAACTCTCTCCATCGAGGTTCTTTTCACGTTTTTGTGCAATTTGAGAGATAACTTGGTCTATTCGCGTCTTTACCTTATGAAACGTGGCACGAAGGCTTAACTAGCAAGTTAGACTTTGAAGAGCACTAAAAAGAGTACAACAATCCACATTGATGCTTTGGAATTGCTCAACTCTCTCCATACAGGAGCTTTTCACGTTTTTGTGCAATTTGAAACATAACTTGGTCTATTCGCGTCTTTACCTAATGAAACGTGGCACGAAGGCTCAACTAGCAAGTTAGACTTTTAATAGCACTAAATAGAGTGCAACCGTCCACATTGATGCTTTGGAATTGCTAAACTCTCTCCATAGAGGAGCTTTTCACGTTTTTGTGCAATTTGACACATAACTTGGTCTATTCGCGTCTTTACCATATGAAACGTGGCACGAAGGCTCAACTAGCAAGTTAGATTTTAAGAGCACTAAATAGAGTACAACGGTCCACATTGATGCTTTGGAAGTGCTCAACTCCCTCCGTAGAGGAGCTTTTCACGTTTTTGTGCAATTTGAGACATAACTTGGTCTATTCGCGTCTTTAACTTATGAAACGTGGCACGATGGCTCAACTAGAAAGTTAGACTTTTAAGAGCACTAAATATAGTTCAACGGTCCACATTGATGCTTTGGAATTGCTCAACTCTCTCCATAGAGGAGCTTTTCACATTTTTGTGCAATTTCAAACATAACTTGGTCTATTCCCATATTTACCTTACGAAACGTGGCACGAAGGCTCAACTAGGAGGTTAGACTTTTAAGAGCAATAAGTAGAGTACAACGGTCCACATTGATGCTTTGGAAATGCTCAACTCTCTCCATCGAGGTTCTTTTCACGTTTTTGTGCAATTTGAGAGATAACTTGGTCTATTCGCGTCTTTACCTTATGAAACGTGGCACGAAGGCTTAACTAGCAAGTTAGACTTTGAAGAGCACTAAAAAGAGTACAACAATCCACATTGATGCTTTGGAATTGCTCAACTCTCTCCATACAGGAGCTTTTCACGTTTTTGTGCAATTTGAAACATAACTTGGTCTATTCGCGTCTTTACCTAATGAAACGTGGCACGAAGGCTCAACTAGCAAGTTAGACTTTTAAGAGCACTAAATAGAGTACAACGGTCCACATTGATGCTTTGGAAGTGCTCAACTCCCTCCATAGAGGAGCTTTTCATGTTTTTGTGCAATTTGAGACATGACTTGGTCTATTCGCGTCTTTACCTTATGGAACGTGGTACGAAGGCTCAACTAGCAAGTTAGACTTTTAAGAGCACTAAATAGAGTGCAACCGTCCACATTGATGCTTTGGAGTTGCTAAACTCTCTCCATGGAGGAGCTTTTCACGTTTTTGTGCAATTTGACATATAACTTGGTCTATTCGCGTCTTTACCATATGAAACGTGGCACGAAGGCTCAACTAGCAAGTTAGACTTTTAAGAGCACTAAATAGAGTACAACGGTCCACATTGATGCTTTGGAAATGCTCAACTCTCTCCATAGAGGTGCATTTCACGTTTTTGTGCAATTTGAGAGATAACTTGGTCTATTCGCGTCTTTACCTTATGAAACGTGGCCCGAAGGCTCAACTAGCAAGTTAGAGTTTGAAGATCACTAAATAGAGTACAACGGTCCACATTCATGTTTTGGAATTGCTCAACTCTCTCCATAGAGGAGCTTTTCACGTTTTTGTGCAATTTGAGACATAACTTGCTCTATTCGCGTCTTTACCTTATGAAACGTAGCACGAAGGCTCAACTAGCAAGTTAGACTTTTAAGAGCACTAAATAGAGTACAATGGTCCACATTGATGCTTTGGAATTGCTAAACTCTCTCCATAGAGGAGCTTTTCTCGTTTTTGTGCAATTTGACACATAACTTGGTCTATTCGCGTCTTTACCTTATGAAACGTGGCACGAAGGCTCAACTAGCAAGTTAGACTTTTAAGAGCACTAAATAGAGTACAACGGTCCACATCTATGCTTTGGAAGTGCTCAACTCCCTCCATAGAGGAGCTTTTCACGTTTTTGTGCAATTTAAAACATAACTTGGTCTATTCGCATATTTACCTTACGAAACGTGGCACGAAGGCTCAACTAGCAGGTTAGACTTTTAAGAGCACTAAGTAGAGTACAACGGTCCACATTGATGCTTTGGAAACGCTCAACTCTCTCCATAGAGGTGCTTTTCACGTTTTTGTGCAATTTGAGAGATAACTTGGTCTATTCGCGTCTTTACCTTATGAAACGTGGCACGAAGGCTCAACTAGAAAGTTAGACTTTGAAGAGCACTAAATAGAGTACAACTGTCCACATTGATGCTTTGGAATTGCTCAACTCTCTCCATCGAGGAGCTTTTCACGTTTTTGTGCAATTTGAGACATAACTTGGTCTATTCGCGTCTTTACCTAATGAAACGTGGCACGAAGGCTCAACTAGCAAGTTAGACTTTTAAGAGCACTAAATAGAGTACAACGGTCCACATTGACGCTTTGGAATCGCTCAACTCTCTCCATGGAGGAGCTTTTCACGTTTTTGTGCAATTTGAGACATAACTTGGTTTATTCGCGTCTTTACCGTATGAAACGGGGCACGAAGGCTCAACTAGCAAGTTGGAATTTTAATAGCACTAAATAGAGTACAACAGTCCACATTGATGCTTTGGAATTGCTCAACTCTCTCCATAGAGGAGCTTTTCACGTTTTTGTGCAATTTGAGACATAACTTGGTCTATTCGCGTCTTTAACTTATGAAACGTGGCACGATGGCTCAACTAGAAAGTTAGACTTTTAAGAGCACTAAATATAGTTCAACGGTCCACATTGATGCTTTGGAATTGCTCAACTCTCTCCATAGAGGAGCTTTTCACATTTTTGTGCAATTTCAAACATAACTTGGTCTATTCCCATATTTACCTTACGAAACGTGGCACGAAGGCTCAACTAGGAGGTTAGACTTTTAAGAGCAATAAGTAGAGTACAACGGTCCACATTGATGCTTTGGAAATGCTCAACTCTCTCCATCGAGGTTCTTTTCACGTTTTTGTGCAATTTGAGAGATAACTTGGTCTATTCGCGTCTTTACCTTATGAAACGTGGCACGAAGGCTTAACTAGCAAGTTAGACTTTGAAGAGCACTAAAAAGAGTACAACAATCCACATTGATGCTTTGGAATTGCTCAACTCTCTCCATACAGGAGCTTTTCACGTTTTTGTGCAATTTGAAGCATAACTTGGTCTATTCGCGTCTTTACCTAATGAAACGTGGCACGAAGGCTCAACTAGCAAGTTAGACTTTTAAGAGCACTAAATAGAGTACAACGGTCCACATTGATGCTTTGGAATTGCTCAACTCTCTCCATAGAGGAGCTTTTCATGTTTTTGTGCAATTTGAGACATAACTTGGTCTATTCGCGTCTTTACCTCAACTAGCAAGTTAGACTTTTAAGAGCACTAAATAGAGTGCAACCGTCCACATTGATGCTTTGGAATTGCTAAACTCTATCCATAGAGGAGCTTTTCACGTTTTTGTGCAATTTGACACATAACTTGGTCTATTCGCGTCTTTACCATATGAAACGTGGCACGAAGGCTCAACTAGCAAGTTAGACTTTTAAGAGCACTAAATAGAGTACAACGGTCCACATTGATGCTTTGGAAATGCTCAGCTCTCTCCATAGAGGTGCATTTCACGTTTTTGTGCAATTTGAGAGATAACTTGGTCTATTCGCGTCTTTACCTTATGAAACGTGGCACGAAGGCTCAACTAGCAAGTTAGACTTTGAAGAGCACTAAATAGAGTACAACGGTCCACATTCATGCTTTGGAATTGCTCAACTCTCTCCATAGAGGAGCTTTTCACGTTTTTGTGCAATTTGAGACATAACTTGGTCTATTCGCGTCTTTACCTTATGAAACGTGGCACGAAGGCTCAACTAGCAAGTTAGACTTTTAAGAGCACTAAATAGAGTACAACGGTCCACATTGATGCTTTGGAATTGCTAAACTCTCTCCATAGAGGAGCTTTTCTCGTTTTTGTGCAATTTGACACATAACTTGGTCTATTCGCGTCTTTACCTTATGAAACGTGGCACGAAGGCTCAACTAGCAAGTTAGACTTTTAAGAGCACTAAATAGAGTACAACGGTCCACATTGATGCTTTGGAAGTGCTCAACTCCCTCCATAGAGGAGCTTTTCATGTTTTTGTGCAATTTGAGACATAACTTGGTCTATTCGCGTCTTTACCTTATGGAACGTGGTACGAAGGCTCAACTAGCAAGTTAGACTTTTAAGAGCACTAAATAGAGTGCAACCGTCCACATTGATGCTTTGGAAATGCTCAACTCTCTCCATAGAGGTGCATTTCACGTTTTTGTGCAATTTGAGAGATAACTTGGTCTATTCGCGTCTTTACCTTATGAAACGTGGCCCGAAGGCTCAACTAGCAAGTTAGAGTTTGAAGATCACTAAATAGAGTACAACGGTCCACATTCATGTTTTGGAATTGCTCAACTCTCTCCATAGAGGAGCTTTTCACGTTTTTGTGCAATTTGAGACATAACTTGCTCTATTCGCGTCTTTACCTTATGAAACGTGGCACGAAGGCTCAACTAGCAAGTTAGACTTTTAAGAGCACTAAATAGAGTACAACGGTCCACATTCATGTTTTGGAATTGCGCAACTCTCTCCATAGAGGAGCTTTTCACGTTTTTGTGCAATTTGAGACATAACTTGGTCTATTCGCGTCTTTACCTTATGAAACGTGGCACGAAGGCTCAACTAGCAAGTTAGACTTTTAAGAGCACTAAATAGAGTACAACGGTCCACATCGATGCTTTGGAAGTGCTCAACTCCCTCCATAGAGGAGCTTTTCACGTTTTTGTGCAATTTAAAACATAACTTGGTCTATTCGCATATTTACCTTACGAAACGTGGCACGAAGGCTCAACTAGCAGGTTAGACTTTTAAGAGCACTAAGTAGAGTACAACGGTCCACATTGATGCTTTGGAAATGCTCAACTCTCTCCATAGAGGTGCTTTTCACGTTTTTGTGCAATTTGAGAGATAACTTGGTCTATTCGCGTCTTTACCTTATGAAACGTGGCACGAAGGCTCAACTAGAAAGTTAGACTTTGAAGAGCACTAAATAGAGTACAACTGTCCACATTGATGCTTTGGAATTGCTCAACTCTCTCCATCGAGGAGCTTTTCACGTTTTTGTGCAATTTGAGACATAACTTGGTCTATTCGCGTCTTTACCTAATGAAACGTGGCACGAAGGCTCAACTAGCAAGTTAGACTTTTAAGAGCACTAAATAGAGTACAACGGTCCACATTGACGCTTTGGAATCGCTCAACTCTCTCCATAGAGGAGCTTTTCACGTTTTTGTGCAATTTGAGACATAACTTGGTCTATTCGCGTCTTTACCTTATGAAACGTGGCACGAAGGCTCAACTAGCAAGTTGGAATTTTAATAGCACTAAATAGAGTACAACAGTCCACATTGATGCTTTGGAATTGCTCAACTCTCTCCATAGAGGAGCTTTTCACGTTTTTGTGCAATTTGAGACATAACTTGGTCTATTCGCGTCTTTACCGTATGAAACGTGGCACGAAGGCTCAACTAGCAAGTTGGAATTTTAAGAGCACTAAATAGAGTACAACGGTCCACATTGATGCTTTGGAATTGCTAAACTCTCTCCATAGAGGAGCTTTTCTCGTTTTTGTGCAATTTGACACATATCTTGGTCTATTCGCGTCTTTACCTTATGAAACGTGGCACGAAGGCTCAACTAGCAAGTTAGACTTTTAAGAGCACTAAATAGAGTACAACGGTCCACATTGATGCTTTGGAAGTGCTCAACTCTCTCCATAGAGGAGCTTTTCACGTTTTTGTGCAATTTCAAACATAACTTGGTCTATTCGCATATTTACCTTACGAAACGTGGCACGAAGGCTCAACTAGCAGGTTAGACTTTTAAGAGCACTAAGTAGAGTACAACGGTTCACATTGATGCTTTGGAAATGCTCAACTCTCTCCATAGAGGTGCTTTTCACGTTTTTGTGCAATTTGAGAGATAACTTGGTCTATTCGCGTCTTTACCTTATGAAACGTGGCACGAAGGCTCAACTAGCAAGTTAGACTTTGAAGAGCACTAAATAGAGTACAACTGTGCACATCGATGCTTTGGAATTGCTCAACTCTCTCCATAGAGGAGCTTTTCACATTTTTGTGCAATTTGAGACATAAATTGGTCTATTCGCGTCTTTACCTAATGAAACGTGGCACGAAGGCTCAACTAGCAAGTTAGACTTTTAAGAGCACTAAATAGAGTACAACGGTCCACATTGATGCTTTGGAATCGCTCAACTCTCTCCATAGAGGAGCTTTTCACGTTTTTGTGCAATTTGAGACATAACTTGGTCTATTCGCGTCTTTACCGTATGAAACGTGGCACGAAGGCTCAACTAGCAAGTTGGAATTTTAAGAGCACTAAATAGAGTACAACAGTCCACATTGATGCTTTGGAATTGCTCAACTCTCTCCATTGAGGAGCTTTTCACGTTTTTGTGCAATTTCAAACATAACTTGGTCTATTCGCATATTTACCTTACGAAACGTGGCACGAAGGCTCAACTAGCAGGTTAGACTTTTAAGAGCACTAAGTAGAGTGCAACGGTCCACATTGATGCTTTGGAAATGCTCAACTCTCTCCATAGAGGTGCTTTTCACGTTTTTGTGCAATTTGAGAGATAACTTGGTCTATTCGCGTCTTTACCTTATGAAACGTGGCACGAAGGCTCAACTAGCAAGTTAGACTTTGAAGAGCACTAAATAGAGTACAACTGTCCACATTGATGCTTTGGAATTGCTCAACTCTCTCCATAGAGGAGCTTTTCACGTTTTTGTGCAATTTGAGACATAACTTGGTCTATTCGCGTCTTTACCTAATGAAACGTGGCACGAAGGCTCAACTAGCAAGTTAGACTTTTAAGAGCACTAAATAGAGTACAACGGTCCACATTGACTGCTTTGGAATCGCTCAACTCTCTCCATAGAGGAGCTTTTCACGTTTTTGTGCAATTTGAGACATAACTTGGTCTATTCGCGTCTTTACCGTATGAAACGTGGCACGAAGGCTCAACTAGCAAGTTGGAATTTTAAGAGCACTAAATAGAGTACAACAGTCCACATTGATGCTTTGGAATTGCTCAACTCTCTCCATAGAGGAGCTTTTCACGTTTTTGTGCAATTTGAGACATAACTTGGTCTATTCGCGTCTTTACCTAATGAAACGTGGCACGAAGGCTCAACTAGCAAGTTAGACTTTTAAGAGCACTAAATAGAGTACAACGGTCCACATTGATGCTTCAGAATCGCTCAACTCTCTCCATAGAGGAGCTTTTCACGTTTTTGTGCAATTTGAGACATAACTTGGTCTATTCGCGTCTTTACCTTATGAAACGTGGCACGATGGCTCAACTAGCAAGTTAGTCTTTTAAGAGCACTAAATAGAGTACAACGGTCCACATTGATGCTTTGGAATTGCTCAACTCTCTCCATAGAGGAGCTTTTCATGTTTTTGTGCAATTTGAGACATAACTTGGTCTATTCGCGTCTTTACCTTATGAAACGTGGTACGAAGGCTCAACTAGCAAGTTAGACTTTTAAGAGCACTAAATAGAGTGCAACCGTCCACATTGACGCTTTGGAATTGCTAAACTCTCTCCATAGAGGAGCTTTTCACGTTTTTGTGCAATTTGACACATAACTTGGTCTATTCGCGTCTTTACCATATGAAACGTGGCACGAAGGATCAACTAGCAAGTTAGACTTTTAAGAGCACTAAATAGAGTACAACGGTCCATATTGATGCTTTGGAAATGCTCAACTCTCTCCATAGAGGTGCATTTCACGTTTTTGTGCAATTTGAGAGATAACTTGGTCTATTCGCGTCTTTACCTTATGAAACGTGGCACGAAGGCTCAACTAGCAAGTTAGACTTTGAAGAGCACTAAATAGAGTACAACGGTCCACATTCATGCTTTGGAATTGCTCAACTCTCTCCATAGAGGAGCTTTTCACGTTTTTGTGCAATTTGAGACATAACTTGGTCTATTCGCGTCTTTACCTTATGAAACGTGGCACGAAGGCTCAACTAGCAAGTTATACTTTTAAGAGCACTAAATAGAGTACAACGGTCCACATTGATGCTTTGGAATTGCTAAACTCTCTCCATAGAGGAGCTTTTCTCGTTTTTGTGCAATTTGACACATAACTTGGTCTATTCGCGTCTTTACCTTATGAAACGTGGCACGAAGGCTCAACTAGCAAGTTAGACTTTTAAGAGCACTAAATAGAGTACAACGGTCCACATCGATGCTTTGGAAGTGCTCAACTCCCTCCATAGAGGAGCTTTTCACGTTTTTGTGCAATTTAAAACATAACTTGGTCTATTCGCATATTTACCTTACGAAACGTGGCACGAAGGCTCAACTAGCAGGTTAGACTTTTAAGAGCACTAAGTAGAGTACAACGGTCCACATTGATGCTTTGGAAATGCTCAACTCTCTACATAGAGGTGGTTTTCACGTTTTTGTGCAATTTGAGAGATAACTTGGTCTATTCGCGTCTTTACCTTATGAAACGTGGCACGAAGGCTCAACTAGCAAGTTAGCCTTTGAAGAGCACTAAATAGAGTACAACTGTCCACATTGATGCTTTGGAATTGCTCAACTCTCTCCATCGAGGAGCTTTTCACGTTTTTGTGCAATTTGAGACATAACTTGGTCTATTCGCGTCTTTTCCTAATGAAACGTGGCACGAAGGCTCAACTAGCAAGTTAGACTTTTAAGAGCACTAAATAGAGTACAACGGTCCACATTGACGCTTTGGAATCGCTCAACTCTCTCCATAGAGGAGCTTTTCACGTTTTTGTGCAATTTGAGACATAACTTGGTCTATTCGCGTCTTTACCGTATGAAACGTGGCACGAAGGCTCAACTAGCAAGTTGGAATTTTAAGAGCACTAAATAGAGTACAACAGTCCACATTGATGCTTTGGAATTGCTCAACTCTCTCCATAGAGGAGCTTTTCACGTTTTTGTGCAATTTGAGACATAACTTGGTCTATTCGCGTCTTCACCTAATGAAACGTGGCACGAAGGCTCAACTAGCAAGTTCGACTTTTAAGAGCACTAAATAGAGTACAACGGTCCACATTGATGCTTCAGAATCGCTCAACTCTCTCCATAGAGGAGCTTTTCACGTTTTTGTGCAATTTGAGACATAACTTGGTCTATTCGCGTCTTTACCTTATGAAACGTGGCACGATGGCTCAACTAGCAAGTTAGACTTTTAAGAGCACTAAATAGAGTACAACGGTCCACATTGATGCTTTGGAATTGCTCAACTCTCTCCATAGAGGAGCTTTTCATGTTTTTGAGCAATTTGAGACATAACTTGGTCTATTCGCGTCTTTACCTTATGAAACGTGGTACGAAGGCTCAACTAGCAAGTTAGACTTTTAAGAGCACTAAATAGAGTGCAGCCGTCCACATTGACGCTTTGGAATTGCTAAACTCTCTCCATAGAGGAGCTTTTCACGTTTTTGTGCAATTTGACACATAACTTGGTCTATTCGCGTCTTTACCATATGAAACGTGGCACGAAGGCTCAACTAGCAAGTTAGACTTTTAAGAGCACTAAATAGAGTACAACGGTCCACATTGATGCTTTGGAAATGCTCAACTCTCTCCATAGAGGTGCATTTCACGTTTTTGTGCAATTTGAGAGATAACTTGGTCTATTCGCGTCTTTACCTTATGAAACGTGGCACGAAGGCTCAACTAGCAAGTTAGACTTTGAAGAGCACTAAATAGAGTACAACGGTCCACATTGATGCTTTGGAATTGCTCAACTCTCTCCATAGAGGAGCTTTTCACGTTTTTGTGCAATTTGAGACATAACTTGGTCTATTCGCGTCTTTACCTTATGAAACGTGGCACGAAGGCTCAACTAGCAAGTTAGACTTTTAAGAGCACTAAATAGAGTACAACGGTCCACATTGATGCTTTGGAATTGCTAAACTCTCTCCATAGAGGAGCTTTTCATCGTTTTTGTGCAATTTGACACATAACTTGGTCTATTCGCGTCTTTACCTTATGAAACGTGGCACGAAGGCTCAACTAGCAAGTTAGACTTTTAAGAGCACTAAATAGAGTACAACGGTCCACATTGATGCTTTGGAAGTGCTCAACTCCCTCCATAGAAGAGCTTTTTACGTTTTTGTGCAATTTGAGACATAACTTGGTCTATTCGGGTCTTTACCTTATGAAATGTGGCACGAAGGCTCAACTAGCAAGTTAGACTTTTAAGAGCACTAAATAGAGTACAACGGTCCACATTGATGCTTTGGAATTGCTAAACTCTCTCCATAGAGGAGCTTTTCTCGTTTTCGTGCAATTTGACACATAACTTGGTCTATTCGCGTCTTTACCTTATGAAACGTGGCACGAAGGCTCAACTAGCAAGTTAGACTTTTAAGAGCACTAAATAGAGTACAACGGTCCACATTGATGCTTTGGAAGTGCTCAACTCCCTCCATAGAGGAGCTTTTCACGTTTTTGTGCAATTTCAAACATAACTTGGTCTATTCGCATATTTACCTTACGAAACGTGGCACGAAGGCTCAACTAGCAGGTTAGACTTTTAAGAGCACTAAGTAGAGTACAACGGTCCACATTGATGCTTTGGAAATGCTCAACTCTCTCCATAGAGTTGCTTTTCACGTTTTTGTGCAATTTGAGAGATAACTTGGTCTATTCGCGTCTTTACCTTATGAAACGTGGCACGAAGGCTCAACTAGCAAGTTAGACTTTGAAGAGCACTAAATAGAGTACAACTGTCCACATTGATGCTTTGGAATTGCTCAACTCTCTCCATAGAGGAGCTTTTCACGTTTTTGTGCAATTTGAGACATAACTTGGTCTATTCGCGTCTTTACCTAATGAAACGTGGCACGAAGGCTCAACTAGCAAGTTAGACTTTTAAGAGCACTAAATAGAGTACAACGGTCCACATTGACGCTTTGGAATCGCTCAACTCTCTCCATGGAGGAGCTTTTCACGTCTTTGTGCAATTTGAGACATAACTTGGTCTATTCGCGTCTTTACCGTATGAAACGTGGCACGAAGGCTCAACTAGCAAGTTAGGACTTTTAAGAGCACTAAATAGAGTACAATAGTCCACATTGATGCTTTGGAATTGCTCAACTCTCTCCATAGAGGAGCTTTTCACGTTTTTGTGCAATTTGAGACATAACTTGGTCTATTCGCGTCTTTACCTAATGAAACGTGGCACGAAGGCTCAACTAGCAAGTTAGACTTTTAAGAGCACTAAATAGAGTACAACGGTCCACATTGATGCTTCAGAATCGCTCAACTCTCTCCATAGAGGAGCTTTTCACGTTTTTGTGCAATTTGAAACATAACTTGGTCTATTCGCGTCTTTACCTTATGAAACGTGGCACGATGGCTCAACTAGCAAGTTAGACTTTTAAGAGCACTAAATAGAGTACAACGGTCCACATTGATGCTTTGGAATTGCTCAACTCTCTCCATAGAGGAGCTTTTCATGTTTTTGAGCAATTTGAGACATAACTTGGTCTATTCGCGTCTTTACCTTATGAAACGTGGTACGAAGGCTCAACTAGCAAGTTAGAATTTTAAGAGCACTAAATAGAGTGCAACCGTCCACATTGACGCTTTGGAATTGCTAAACTCTCTCCATAGAGGAGCTTTTCACGTTTTTGTGCAATTTGACACATAACTTGGTCTATTCGCGTCTTTACCATATGAAACGTGGCACGAAGGCTCAACTAGCAAGTTAGACTTTTAAGAGCACTAAATAGAGTACAACGGTCCACATTGATGCTTTGAAAATGCTCAACTCTCTCCATAGAGGTGCATTTCACGTTTTTGTGCAATTTGAGACATAACTTGGTCTATTCGCGTCTTTACCTTATGAAACGTGGCACGAAGGCTCAACTAGCAAGTTAGACTTTGAAGAGCACTAAATAGAGTACAACGGTCCACATTCATGCTTTGGAATTGCTCAACTCTCTCCATAGAGAAGCTTTTCACGTTTTTGTGCAATTTGAGACATAACTTGGTCTATTCGCGTCTTTACCTTATGAAACGTGGCACGAAGGCTCAACTAGCAAGTTAGACTTTTAAGAGCACTAAATAGAGTACAACGGTCCACATTGATGCTTTGGAATTGCTAAACTCTCTCCATAGAGGAGCTTTTCTCGTTTTTGTGCAATTTGACACATAACTTGGTCTATTCGCGTCTTTACCTTATGAAACGTGGCACGAAGGCTCAACTAGCAAGTTAGACTTTTAAGAGCACTAAATAGAGTACAACGGTCCACATTGATGCTTTGGAAGTGCTCAACTCTCTCCATAGAAGAGCTTTTCACGTTTTTGTGCAATTTGAGACATAACTTGGTCTATTCGCGTCTTTACCTTATGAAACGTGGCACGATGGCTCAACAAGCAAGTTAGACTTTTAAGAGCTCTAAATAGAGTTCAACGGTCCACATTGATGTTTTGGAATTGCTCAACTCTCTCCATAGAGGACCTTTTCATGTTTTTGAGCAATTTGAGACATAACTTGGTCTATTCGCGTCTTTACCTTATGAAACGTGGCACAAAGGCTCAACTAGCAAGTTAGACTTTGAAGAGCACTAAATAGAGTACAACGGTCCACATTCATGCTTTGGAATTGCTCAACTCTCTCCATAGAGGAGCTTTTCACGTTTTTGTGCAATTTGAGACATAACTTGGTCTATTCGCGTCTTTACCTTATGAAACGTGGCACGATGGCTCAACTAGCAAGTTAGACTTTTAAGAGCACTAAATAGAGTTCAACGGTCCTCATTGATGCTTTGGAATTGCTCAACTCTCTCCATAGAGGAGCTTTTCACGTTTTTGTGCAATTTCAAACATAACTTGGTCTATTCGCATATTTACCTTACGAAACGTGGCACGAAGGCTCAACTAGCAGGTTAGACTTTTCAGAGCACTAAGTAGAGTACAACGGTCCACATTGATGCTTTGGAAATGCTCAACTCTCTCCATAGAGGTGTTTTTCACGTTTTTGTGCAATTTGAGAGATAACTTGGTCTATTCGCGTCTTTACCTTATGAAACGTGGCACGAAGGCTCAACTAGCAAGTTAGACTTTTAAGAGCACTAAATAGAGTACAACTGTCCACATTGATGCTTTGGAATTGCTCAACTCTCTCCATAGAGGAGCTTTTCACGTTTTTGTGCAATTTGAGACATAACTTGGTCTATTCGCGTCTTTACCTAATGAAACGTGGCACGAAGGCTCAACTAGCAAGTTAGACTTTTAAGAGCACTAAATAGAGTACAACGGTCCACATTGACGCTTTAGAATCGCTCAACTCTCTCCATGGAGGAGCTTTTCACGTTTTTGTGCAATTTGAGACATAACTTGGTCTATTCGCGTCTTTACCGTATGAAACGTGGCACGAAGGCTCAACTAGCAAGTTGGAATTTTAAGAGCACTAAATAGAGTACAACAGTCCACATTGATGCTTTGGAATTGCTCAACTCTCTCCATAGAGGAGCTTTTCACGTTTTTGTGCAATTTGAGACATAACTTGGTCTATTCGCGTCTTTACCTAATGAAACGTGGCACGAAGGCTCAACTAGCAAGTTAGACTTTTAAGAGCACTAAATAGAGTACAACGGTCCACATTGATGCTTCAGAATCGCTCAACTCTCTCCATAGACGAGCTTTTCACGTTTTTGTGCAATTTGAGACATAACTTGGTCTATTAGCATCTTTACCTTATTAAACGTGGCACGATGGCTCAACTAGCAAGTTAGACTTTTAAGAGCACTAAAAAGAGTTCAACGGTCCACATTGATGCTTTGGAAATGCTCACCTCTCTCCATAGAGGAGCTTTTAACGTTTTTGTGCAATTTGAGACATAACTTGGTCTATTCGCATCTTTACCTTATGAAACGTGGTACGAAGGCTCAACTAGCAAGTTAGACTTTTAAGAGCACTAAATAGAGTACAACGGTCCACATTGATGCTTTGGAAGTGCTCAACTCCCACCGTAGAGGAGCTTTTCACGTTTTTGTGCAATTTGAGACATAACTTGGTCTATTCGCGTCTTTAACTTATGAAACGTGGCACGATGGCTCAACTAGAAAGTTAGACATTTAAGAGCACTAAATATAGTTCAACGGTCCACATTGATGCTTTGGAATTGCTCAACTCTCTCCATAGAGGAGCTTTTCACGTTTTTGTGCAATTTCAAACATAACTTGGTCTATTCGCATATTTACCTTACGAAACGTGGCACGAAGGCTCAACTAGCGGGTTAGACTTTTAAGAGCAATAAGTAGAGTACAACGGTCCACATTGATGCTTTGGAAATGCTCAACTCTCTCCATAGAGGTTCTTTTCACGTTTTTGTGCAATTTGAGAGATAACTTGGTCTATTCGCGTCTTTACCTTATGAAACGTGGCACGAAGGCTTAACTAGCAAGTTAGACTTTGAAGAGCACTAAAAAGTGTACAACAATCCACATTGATGCTTTGGAATTGCTCAACTCTCTCCATAGAGGAGCTTTTCACGTTTTTGTGCAATTTGAAAAATAACTTGGTCTATTCGTGTCTTTACCTAATGAAACGTGGCACGAAGGCTCAACTAGCAAGTTAGACTTTTAAGAGCACTAAATAGAGTACAACAGTCCACATTGATGCTTTGGAATTGCTCAATTCTCTCCATAGAGGAGCTTTTCATGTTTTTGTGCAATTTGAGACATAACTTGGTCTATTCGCGTCTTTACCTTATGAAACGTGGTACGAAGGCTCACCTAGTAAGTTAGACTTTTAAGAGCACTAAGTAGAGTACGACGGTCCACATTGATGCTTTGGAATTGCTAAACTCTCTCCATAGAGGAGCTTTTCACGTTTTTGTGCAATTTGACACATAACTTGGTCTATTCGCGTCTTTATCATATGAAACGTGGCACGAAGGCTCACCTAGTAAGTTAGACTTTTAAGAGCACTAAATAGAGTGCAACGGTCCACATTGATGCTTTGGAATTGCTAAACTCTCTCCATAGAGGAGCTTTTCACGTTTTTGTGCAATTAGACACATAACTTGGTCTATTCGCGTCTTTACCTAATGAAACGTGGTACGAAGGCTCAACTAGCAAGTTAGACTTTTAAGAGCACTAAATAGAGTACAACGGTCCACATTGATGATTTGGAATTGCTCAACTCTCTCCATAGAAGAGCTTTTCATGTTTTTGTGCTAACTTGGTCTATTCGCGTCTTTACCTTATGAAACGTGGAACGAAGGCTCAACTAGCAGGTTAGACTTTTAAGAGAAATAAGTAGAGTACAACGGTCCACATTGATGCTTTGGAAATGCTCAACTCTCTCCATAGAGGTGCTTTTCACGTTTTTGTGCAATTTGAGACATAACTTGGTCTATTCGCGTCTTTACCGTCTGAAACGTGGCACGAAGGCTCAACTAGCAAGTTGGAATTTTAAGAGCACTAAATAGAGTTCAACGGTCCACATTGATACTTTGGAATTGCTCAACTCTCTCCATATAGGAGCTTTTCACGTTTTTCTGCAATTTCAAACATAACTTGGTCTATTCGCATATTTACCTTACGAAATGTGGCACGAAGGCTCAACTAGCAGGTTAGACTTTTAAGAGCACTAAGTAGAGTACAACGGTCCACATTGATGCTTTGGAAATGCTCAACTCTCTCCATAGAGGTGCATTTCACGTTTTTGTGTAATTTGAGAGATAACTTGGTCTATTCGCGTCTTTACCTTATGAAACGTGGCACGAAGGCTCAACTAGCAAGTTATACTTTTAAGAGCACTAAATAGAGTACAACGGTCCACATTGATGCTTTGGAATTGCTAAACTCTCTCCATAGAGGAGCTTTTCACGTTTTTGTGCAATTTGAGACATAACTTGGTCTATTCGCGTCTTTACCTTATGAAACGTGGCACGAAGTCTCAACTAGCAAGTTAGACTTTTAAGAGCACTAAGTAGAGTACGACGGTCCACATTGATGCTTTGGAAATGCTCACCTCTCTCCATAGAGGAGCTTTTCACGTTTTTGTGCAATTTGAGACATAACTTGGTCTATTCGCGTCTTTACCTTATGAAACGTGGCACGAAGTCTCAACTAGCAAGTTAGACTTTTAAGAGCACTAAGTAGAGTACGACGGTCCACATTGATGCTTTGGAAATGCTCACCTCTCTCCATAGAGGAGCTTTTCACGTTTTTGTGCAATTTGAGACATAACTTGGTCTATTCGCGTCTTTACCTTATGAAACGTGGCACGAAGTCTCAACTAGCAAGTTAGACTTTTAAGAGCACTAAGTAGAGTACGACGGTCCACATTGATGCTTTGGAAATGCTCACCTCTCTCCATAGAGGAGCTTTTCACGTTTTTGTGCAATTTGAGACATAACTTGGTCTATTCGCATCTTTACCTTATGAGACGTGGTACGAAGGCTCAACTAGCAAGTTAGACTTTTAAGAGCACTAAATAGAGTACAACGGTCCACATTGATGCTTTGTAAGTGCTTAACTCCCTCCATAGAGGAGCTTTTCACGTTTTTGTGCAATTTGAGACATAACTTGGTCAATTCGCATCTTTACCTTATGAGACGTGGTACGAAGGCTCAACTAGCAGGTTAGACTTTTAAGAGCACTAAGTAGAGTACAACGGTCCACATTGATGCTTTGGAAATGCTCAACTCTCTCCATAGAGGTGCATTTCACGTTTTTGTGTAATTTGAGAGATAACTTGGTCTATTCGCGTCTTTACCTTATGAAACGTGGCACGAAGGCTCAACTATCGAGTTAGACTTTGAAGAGCACTAAATACAGTACAACGGTCCACATTGATGCTTTGTAATTGCTCAACTCTCTCCATAGAGGAGCTTTTCACGTTTTTGTGCAATTTGAGACATAACTTGGTCTATTCGCGTCTTTACCTTATGAAACGTGGCACGAAGTCTCAACTAGCAAGTTAGACTTTTAAGAGCACTAAGTAGAGTACGACGGTCCACATTGATGCTTTGGAAATGCTCACCTCTCTCCATAGAGGAGCTTTTCACGTTTTTGTGCAATTTGAGACATAACTTGGTCTATTCGCATCTTTACCTTATGAGACGTGGTACGAAGGCTCAACTACCAAGTTAGACTTTTAAGAGCACTAAATAGAGTACAACGGTCCACATTGATGCTTTGTAAGTGCTCAACTCCCTCCGTAGAGGAGCTTTTCACGTTTTTGTGCAATTTGAGACAGAACTTGGTCTATTTGCGTCTTTAACTTATGAAACGTGGCACGATGGCTCAACTAGAAAGTTAGACTTTTAAGAGCACTAAATATAGTTCAACGGTCCACATTGATGCTTTGGAATTGCTCAACTCTCTCCATAGAGGAGCTTTTCACGTTTTTGTGCAATTTCAAACATAACTTGGTCTATTCGCATATTTACCTGACAAAACGTGGCACGAAGGCTCAACTAGCAGGTTAGACTTTTAAGAGCAATAAGTAGAGTACAACGGTCCACATTGATGCTTTGGAAATGCTCAACTCTCTCCATAGAGGTTCTTTTCACGTTTTTGTGCAATTTGAGAGATAACTTGGTCTATTCGCGTCTTTACCTTATGAAACGTGGCACGAAGGCTTAACTAGCAAGTTAGACTTTGAAGAGCACTAAAAGGAGTACAACAATCCACATTGATGCTTTGGAATTGCTCAACTCTCTCCATGGAGGAGCTTTTCACGTTTTTGTGCAATTTGAAACATAACTTGGTCTATTCGCGTCTTTACCTAATGAAACGTGGCACGAAGGCTCAACTAGCAAGTTAGACTTTTAAGAGCACTAAATAGAGTACAACAGTCCACATTGATGCTTTGGAATTGCTCAATTCTCTCCATAGAGAAGCTTTTCATGTTTTTGTGCAATTTGAGACATAACTTGGTCTATTCGCGTCTTTACCTTATGAAACGTAGTACGAAGGCTCAACTAGCAAGTTAGACTTTTAAGAGCACTAAATAGAGTGCAACCGTCCACATTGATGCTTTGGAATTGCTAAACTCTCTCCATAGAGGAGCTTTTCACGTTTTTGTGCAATTTGACACATAACTTGTCTATTCGCGTCTTTATCATATGAAACGTGGCACGAAGGCTCACCTAGTAAGTTAGACTTTTAAGAGCACTAAATAGAGTGCAACGGTCCACATTGATGCTTTGGAATTGCTAAACTCTCTCCATAGAGGAGCTTTTCACGTTTTTGTGCAATTAGACACATAACTTGGTCTATTCGCGTCTTTACCTAATGAAACGTGGCACGAAGGCTCACCTAGTAAGTTAGACTTTTAAGAGCACTAAATAGAGTGCAACGGTCCACATTGATGCTTTGGAATTGCTAAACTCTCTCCATAGAGGAGCTTTTCACGTTTTTGTGCAATTAGACACATAACTTGGTCTATTCGCGTCTTTACCTAATGAAACGTGGCACGAAGGCTCAACTAGCAAGTTAGACTTTTAAGAGCACTAAATAGAGTACAACGGTCCACATTGATGCTTTGGAATTGCTCAACTCTCTCCATAGAAGAGCTTTTCATGTTTTTGTGCATTGACATAACTTGGTCTATTCGTGTCTTTACCTTATGAAACGTGGCACGAAGGCTCAACTAGCAAGGTTAGACTTTTAAGAGCACTAAGTAGAGTACAACGGTCCACATTGATGCTTTGGAAATGCTCAACTCTCTCCATAGAGGTGCTTTTCACGTTTTTGTGCAATTTGAGAGATAACTTGGTCTATTCGCTGTCTTTACCTTATAAAACGTGGCACGAAGGCTCAACTAGAAAGTTAGACTTTGAAGAGCACTAAATAGAGTACAACGGTCCACATTGATGCTTTGGAATTGCTCAACTCTCTCCATAGAGGAGCTTTTCACGTTTTTGTGCAATTTCAAACATAACTTGGTCTATTCGCATATTTACCTTACGAAACGTGGCACGAAGGCTCAACTAGCAGATTAGACTTTTAAGAGCACTAAGTAGAGTACAACGGTCCACATTGATGCTTTGGAAATGCTCAACTCTCTCCATAGAGGTGCATTTCACGTTTTTGTGCAATTTGAGAGATAACTTGGTCTATTCGCGTCTTTACCTTATGAAACGTGGCACGAAGGCTCAACTACCGAGTTAGACTTTGAAGAGCACTAAATACAGTACAACGGTCCACATTGATGCTTTGGAATTGCTCAACTCTCTCCATAGAGGAGCTTTTCACGTTTTTGTGCAATTTGAGACATAACTTGGTCTATTCGCGTCTTTACCTTATGAAACGTGGCACGAAGTCTCAACTAGCAAGTTAGACTTTTAAGAGCACTAAGTAGAGTACGATGGTCCACATTGATGCTTTGGAAATGCTCACCTCTCTCCATAGAGGAGCTTTTCACGTTTTTGTGCAATTTGAGACATAACTTGGTCTATTCGCGTCTTTACCTTATGAAACGTGGCACGAAGGCTCAACTAGCAAGTTAGACTTTTAAGAGCACTAAATAGAGTACAACGGTCCACATTGATGCTTTGGAAGTGCTCAACTCCCTCCGTAGAGGAGCTTTTCTCGTTTTTGTGCAATTTGAGACATAACTTGGTCTATTCGCGTCTTTACCTTATGAAACGTGGCACGATGGCTCAACTAGAAAGTTAGACTTTTAAGAGCACTAAATAGAGTTCAACGGTCCACATTGATGCTTTGGAATTGCTCAACTCTCTCCATAGAGGAGCTTTTCACGTTTTTGTGCAATTTCAAACATAACTTGGTCTATTCGCATATTTACCTTACGAAACGTGGCACGAAGGCTCAACTAGCAGGTTAGACTTTTAAGAGCAATAAGTAGAGTACAACGGTCCACATTGATGCTTTGGAAATGCTCAACTCTCTCCATAGAGGTTCTTTTCACGTTTTTGTGCAATTTGAGAGATAACTTGGTCTATTCGCGTCTTTACCTTATGAAATGTGGCACGAAGGCTTAACTAGCAAGTTAGACTTTGAAGAGCACTAAATAGAGTACAATGGTCCACATTGATGCTTTGGAATTGCTCAACTCTCTCCATAGAGGAGCTTTTCACGTTTTTGTGCAATTTGAGACATAACTTGGTCTATTCGCGTCTTAACCTAATGAAACGTGGCACGAAGGCTCAACTAGCAAGTTAGACTTTTAAGAGCACTAAATAGAGTACAACAGTCCACATTGATGCTTTGGAATTGCTCAATTCTCTCCATAGAGAAGCTTTTCATGTTTTTGTGCAATTTGAGACATAACTTGGTCTATTCGCGTCTTTACCTTATGAAACGTAGTACGAAGGCTCAACTAGCAAGTTAGACTTTTAAGAGCACTAAATAGAGTGCAACCGTCCACATTGATGCTTTGGAATTGCTAAACTCTCTCCATAGAGGAGCTTTTCACGTTTTTGTGCAATTTGACACATAACTTGTCTATTCGCGTCTTTATCATATGAAACGTGGCACGAAGGCTCACCTAGTAAGTTAGACTTTTAAGAGCACTAAATAGAGTGCAACGGTCCACATCGATGCTTTGGAATTGCTAAACTCTCTCCATAGAGGAGCTTTTCACGTTTTTGTGCAATTAGACACATAACTTGGTCTATTCGCGTCTTTACCTAATGAAACGTGGCACGAAGGCTCAACTAGCAAGTTAGACTTTTAAGAGCACTAAATAGAGTACAACGGTCCACATTGATGCTTTGGAATTTCTCAACTCTCTCCATAGAAGAGCTTTTCATGTTTTTGTGCTAACTTGGTCTATTCGTGTCTTTACCTTATGAAACGTGGAACGAAGGCTCAACTAGCAGGTTAGACTTTTAAGAGAAATAAGTAGAGTACAACGGTCCACATTGATGCTTTGGAAATGCTCAACTCTCTCCATAGAGGTGCTTTTCACGTTTTTGTGCAATTTGAGAGATAACTTGGTCTATTCATGTCTTTACCTTATAAAACGTGGCACGAAGGCTCAACTAGAAAGTTAGACTTTGAAGAGCACTAAATAGAGTACAACGGTCCACATTGATGCTTTGGAATTGCTCAACTCTCTCCATAGAGGAGCTTTTCACGTTTTTGTGCAATTTCAAACATAACTTGGTCTATTCGCATATTTACCTTACGAAACGTGGCACGAAGGCTCAACTAGCAGATTAGACTTTTAAGAGCACTAAGTAGAGTACAACGGTCCACATTGATGCTTTGGAAATGCTCAACTCTCTCCATAGAGGTGCATTTCACGTTTTTGTGCAATTTGAGAGATAACTTGGTCTATTCGCGTCTTTACCTTATGAAACGTGGCACGAAGGCTCAACTACCGAGTTAGACTTTGAAGAGCACTAAATACAGTACAACGGTCCACATTGATGCTTTGGAATTGCTCAACTCTCTCCATAGAGGAGCTTTTCACCTTTTTGTGCAATTTGAGACATAACTTGGTCTATTCGCGTCTTTACCTTATGAAACGTGGCACGAAGTCTCAACTAGCAAGTTAGACTTTTAAGAGCACTAAGTAGAGTACGATGGTCCACATTGATGCTTTGGAAATGCTCACCTCTCTCCATAGAGGAGGTTTTCAAGTTTTTGTGCAATTTGAGACATAACTTGGTCTATTCGCGTCTTTACCTTATGAAACGTGGCACGAAGGCTCAACTAGCAAGTTAGACTTTTAAGAGCACTAAATAGAGTACAACGGTCCACATTGATGCTTTGGAAGTGCTCAACTCCCTCCGTAGAGGGGCTTTTCACGTTTTTGTGCAATTTGAGACATAACTTGGTCTATTCGCGTCTTTACCTTATGGAACGTGGCACGATGGCTCAACTAGAAATTTAGACTTTTAAGAGCACTAAATAGAGTTCAACGGTCCACATTGATGCTTTGGAATTGCTCAACTCTCTCCATAGAGGAGCTTTTCACGTTTTTGTGCAATTTCAAACATAACTTGGTCTATTCGCATATTTACCTTACGAAACGTGGCACGAAGGCTCAACTAGCAGGTTAGACTTTTAAGAGCAATAAGTAGAGTACAACGGTCCACATTGATGCTTTGGAAATGCTCAACTCTCTCCATAGAGGTTCTTTTCACGTTTTTGTGCAATTTGAGAGATAACTTGGTCTATTCGCGTCTTTACCTTATGAAACGTGGCACGAAGGCTTAACTAGCAAGTTAGACTTTGAAGAGCACAAAATAGAGTACAACGGTCCACATTGATGCTTTGGAATTGCTCAACTCTCTCCATAGAGGAGCTTTTCACGTTTTTGTGCAATTTGAAACATAACTTGGTCTATTCGCGTCTTTACCTAATGAAACGTGGCACGAAGGCTCAACTAGCAAGTTAGACTTTTAAGAGCACTAAATAGAGTACAACAGTCCACATTGATGCTTTGGAATTGCTCAATTCTCTCCATAGAGAAGCTTTTCATGTTTTTGTGCAATTTGAGACATAACTTGGTCTATTCGCGTCTTTACCTTATGAAACGTAGTACGAAGGCTCAACTAGCAAGTTAGACTTTTAAGAGCACTAAATAGAGTGCAACCGTCCACATTGATGCTTTGGAATTGCTAAACTCTCTCCATAGAGGAGCTTTTCACGTTTTTGTGCAATTTGACACATAACTTGTCTATTCGCGTCTTTATCATATGAAACGTGGCACGAAGGCTCACCTAGTAAGTTAGACTTTTAAGAGCACTAAATAGAGTGCAACGGTCCACATTGATGCTTTGGAATTGCTAAACTCTCTCCATAGAGGAGCTTTTCACGTTTTTGTGCAATTAGACACATAACTT